>NW_027512744.1:900000-1085000 GCF_048772815.1 Callospermophilus lateralis
GTGGAGAAACCCTGCTTTGTTCCTTTTGATTACCTATTGTTATGTTGCCCTGAATATCAGGAAAGTCTTTGCCTCAGGCCACCCCTTTGTGAAGCCAGAAGAAAACAGTTTTCACATGGAAATGAATGGGAATTACCTTTGTGTTTTACAATAATACCTTCAGAGTTTAGGCTCTCATAAACTTAAAAATACATTTAGATTGTATCTCAGTGTAGAAAGTATGATGGAACTGTAAATATCTTATTGAAAAGAAGTCCATTTATAGAACACAAATGACAGACATAAATCTCCAACATGTTTTACTTTTAAGCCTAGAATTACCATAACCTTAAAACACCAGCTTGATACAATGCTCTTTTGAAGCTTCTACCTTACAGACTTGTATACCTGGAAGATATGAACACATTAACACCACAATTACATTGATGTTTTTGTATTAACCAAGTTTAGCTTTTTAAAGAAATAACATGGCACAATTTTGTAAAAACAGTACTAGTTTAACCAGCTGTTTAATTTTTTAAGATTACTTGCTCAAAACTTACACATATAACCAACTTACACAAAACTTTTTTTATTATTAAACCTTTTAATTACTTAATCATATAGACTCTCTTATCCAGAAACACATTTTCCCTCTATTAAATCTATATCTAGAACCTTTTAGTTTCTCTTTTGCATTTGTTAACCTCTTTCTGTTCACATTTTGAAACAATACATGTAAATTTCTGAATTTAAGCAGATTATTTTATAGACATCAACATTATACTAGGGCGTTTTTGAACACCTAGAAAACTTATAGGCCTATTTTTAAAGACATCTTTATTTTTATCTTTTTACCCAAATTGAATTGAACCATTTGAATCACGTGAATCAAAGATATTTGAATCCATTTTTAAATTTCTCATGAGCGCTCCTCATCTATCAATTGTCATATCACTGCATTATATATTGACTTACACACATACAGGCATACCGACATACAACACATAACACAATAGTAAAGGCCTTGTAGCTTTTTCAGGTGAAATCTCCATTGCAATGTTTAAAAACTCCACAGTTGATCAAAAATAGATCTGATCTGAAAACATTTACCGATCTGCAGGATAAAGATTATGAGCTCAAAAAAAGAAAAAAAAAATACAAAATCTAAGAAAAAGCAAGAGTCCTAAAAAAGATGACTATTCAGTAATTAGTAAATACCATATAATGTACTTATTCGTTGAGTCTAGTTTGAGTTCAGGTAAACATAAACTTTTACTCCTTTTTATCTGTCTCTTCCTGATTGCATATCAACTTAAGTCCTGACTGAGGTCTCGAAAACTGGAAAGACGCGAATTTTGAGCAGAAACCTCATGCCTAAGGCATTATAGCTATGTCATAATTTCCAGGTTTGAATGTTGAAAATTATGATGCAAGTTCAAGATGTAATTCTCAAAATTTTATACCTTTAGATTTTTCTACACTAGAAAAATTTGCTCACACAAAACTGAAAATTGGATCATTTTTTGATAATATAAATGGCACCATCACAAAAAAGTTTCTATAATAACCCACTTTCTTTGTTCTGAAATTTCAAAAGTAGTATTAAGTTACATTAAATTGGCTGAAAAATTTTTTAAAAAACCACACACTGCCATGGGTATCCGAAATTAAGCTTTAAATATTTCCAAGATTGTTGCTAATTAATGCCATTTCAATAAGCCAGACGAACCTTTTAATTTAGCACCATTTTTTTTTAAATCTTACACACTGAGGGGAACAGATACCATATCATAATTTATTTTCTTTGCCCAAGTTAATGCACTGGTATATCTAGTGGAATTTTCTCAGGCTACCTAGTTAAAAATTTAAACTCTTTAATATTTTTTTTAATCCTAAGTATTTAAGGTTTCTAGCATGAACTATCTGAAATCAAACTAAACAATTGTTTAAACCCAACTTTATACTGTAAGATAGTGCAATGCTTTAGAAACCCATTTAGATACCAGATTGTTACAATAATAAATCATCTTTTAGATACACATTCAGCCAAGATCATCCCCAAGAAACAATCTATAATATCAACATATTACTGCATTCATTCTCCCTTTTGTTAAGCAAACAGAGGTGGAGTAATCCTTATAGTGCAGGTAAGGAATAAGGGAGTTCCCCACAGCAAAATGGCTCGGGCAGCTGCTGGGAGTCCCTTAGCCTCACTTTTTACTTACAGGATTAGTTCCTCTGGTTTGGTTTGACCCCAGGCACCAGGCATATTCTATATCTACCAACTTTTCAGTAGTCAGCTCCCAAATAGTTCATTTTCTGCTTGCAGTTTTTTGAGTTCTAGGCTTCCCCAAGAGGGCAGAGTGGGGACTCCTTTAAAGTCCACTCTGGGGTGTCAAAATTTATGACTGAAGTTTTGGATCCCATCCCCAAATCCAATTAATGCCAATTTAATAATGAGGACAGGGTTTTGAGACAAGTTTATGCGAGATATCAAAGTTCTTAGACCTCAGGCATTTCCCTCTGCAGTTGGCGTGCTCAACCCAACTATGGAAAGAAAAGAAAACAGTGCTTCCCTAATCTCGCTTAACAAAGGGGAGTAAAGTACATCAAAGTTCTTTAAAACACAGCTAAGAGAGGTGTAAAAGGTGAGAACAGAAAAGCTGGCGGTTCTATTGACTTTTGGTCCCTCACAGGAGAAGCATTAGGTTAAAATTTAGCTAAAGTTACTTCCACACATCTAAGGCAGGTTGGAACACGGGACTCTGCATCGGTCCACACAATGCCATCACATTTAACAGAAACACAGACAAAAAGACACACAAAGACCATCATGCAGCTCCCGTTTGTTCACAACCCTAAGATCTTCAAACTTGTGACTCAGTGAGAATGGAGGGAAGAGGGGGAGGTGCAGAAGGTTTGAGTGATAGGATCGTGGGCAAAGGGGTCAGGTTGGAGCCAGGGACCAGAAAAGGCTTCAAGGACAGAGGCATGAAATGGCTTTGGCCCGTAATGAGAGTTACTCAAACAGAGACAACGACAATACAAACGTGACACAAACACGGACACACAGTTAACGTTTAACACGAGTTCAGAAGGAGAGATTAGAACCTAGTAACTGGCAAAACCTGATGGGTTAGACCACAAAGACAGACAGTGAATTCAACCTGAGAGACATAAGTAGCCAGCAAGACCTGTCAGGTTGGCAGTAGAGTCACCTAATTAGGACACATCCGTCCCTCCCCGAATCGTCCAAGGAGTCCCTTGCAAGGACGTGGTCTGTGGCTTCAGGACACGTCTGTCCACCACCGCCAGTGGGAACTTACGCTCTCTGCTGGCAGCCACTCTGCCAACAAAAACCGAAAACCGAAAAACCAAACCTGGTAGGGAAGATGGCCGCTGCGTACGGGGGTTGCTGAAATGCTGAGTGTGGTGCTCAGTGCAGCGGCTTTAATTGAGATTTCGTGCAGTTGGTTAGAGCTCCTTTTACCGTTAATCTGTAGTAGACCACTTGCCAAGCAGCAGGAAGAACAAAGAGATGGAAAAAGAGACGCTTGGCTGCTCAAAGCCATGGGCGCTTTGCGCGCATCTGCTTCCTCTTTCGCTTCGCTCCAGGCAGAGAACCTGAATGTGTAATCAGCAGTGGATTGTAAGTACCTGATGCAAAGAAAGCTCAGTTACTTCCGCCCCCTGTTTTAAAATATTTTTATATAGAGGGAGAGTTTATGGACTGGGATTGTTCGCTGGGCTGTGGTTTCTGTGCCGAAAATCCACTCCTCAGGAGCCACCATTTGCTTTCTGCTGGCTGTCTTGATGACTCTGTCTAAATTGTCCGGCTGCCGCATCTAGAGGTTGGAGCTGGGCTAAGGGCCGAGTCCTGTCCTCTGAAGGCTGGACCGTGGCCTCGAGCACCTAGGTGGCCTGTTCGCCGCTGCACCTTCGGGCAGAGCCTGTCTCTGGGGTCATTCTGCATTCCCCTGCTAAGGGACCTGTGCTCTGGAGGAGGGGTCCGGAGAGCCATGGTGGCAGCTGCTTGGGCCCCAGGGGATGGGCACCGGGCTGAGGAGCAATGGAGGCCGCGGTGGTTCCGCTATAGTCACAGTCGAGCGCAGCACCCATGAGCGTGGCTAACGTGAGCATGGTCCAGAGGCAGAGGCAATGGTGGCAAGGATTCATTTCTAGAAATCTGGACTGGAAACAGAAGCAGTAGTGTTACAATCCCAAGAACTTGCTTATGCCAGGAAGCTGTAAGGGTAACATGAATATCATTGAGGAGATCTAACATGGTGGCAGGTGCAGAGAGATCAAGTCTCTGACATCTTCAAATGTGCGGGCATAGGGAGCCGTAAACTGTCTAAATGCTGTTTGCTCAGGATCACTAGGCAATGCTCAGCTGATGTGGATCTGGGGTGTACAATCTGGGCCCCTCAGAACACACACACCGAGTCCGGATATGCTGCATTCAACCTCCAGTTCGCCTGCTTCTCATGACTCAGCACTAAAGATCCCGCTGAAATAATTGGTCGGCCCTTCTGAATTTACAGAGGTAAAAGCCAACTGAGCCTTCATATGCAGTGGCCAAAGGACTGAAATGGGGCTTGGGAAAGTCAGTCAGGACTCACCCGTTGCATTGGTCACCCGGCAAAGGGAAAGAACGGTCACCATTTGCACGAGATACCACCATGGCAGAGAACTGACATCACGAGTGGAGGAGATATCTTCATTGAAACCTTTGTGACAGGTGTTTAATCCCCTAGCCATCTCTCTCCACACAGTGGAGAAACCTTAAGAGCCCCTCCCAGCTCTTTCATAAGGGCCCCTCCTAGCTCTCCTGTGAGCTCCATAGCCAGACCGAGGGAATCAGGAGTGGCATTGGACTTGCGTTCAGGAGCTCTCTGCTACTGCTCCCACCAGTGCAGACAACTGAGGTCTCTTGCACCAGCTACCAGGGGCGTGGCTCCTGGAGGGCAAGCAAATTTGCTGAGGGTTCTCAGCCCCAAGCTCTACAAACTTAGGGGCTGAGGGAGGCAAACAGGGAGAGTGTGCCCAGGTATTCATGAAAACAGGGCTCCCAGGAGCAGCAGAACTGGCGTGTAGCCAGTATTGTGGTGAGCGGGGCCTGGTTTGAGGAAACACAAGAGAAGGCCCTAGGCACTCAGGATTGGAGACCGACCCAGTCTGGGACTTAGAGCTGCTGCACAGTTAATGGTTCCCACCTTTGAGAGGAGAAGCTTGGCCCAGTGGGCACAGCACCACCTACTTTAAGAGAAGTTAATCGAAATCTATGACTGCATTTATGTTTTTTTTTCTTTTTCTTTCATTTTTATTTTTTGTTGGTGTAGTTGTTCTTTAACTTATTTTATGTTTTCAATTTTTTTTATTTTATTATTAGTAGTATTATTTCTTTAAATTTTAATTTTCATTTTTTTTATTATCATTATTATTTTTTTAATTTCTTCCTTTCTTTATTTTCAATTTTTTTTTCTTTTTGTTATTTCTGTAGGTGTTATAAGTACCACCTGGTATGGTCCTTTCCAGTGGGGTTCCAGGGATGACACCTGATGTCATCTTACGTAGACAAAGTCTCTTACTTGATATCGATGTGGAGTCCCCTTGTCCCCAGGTTGGTAGGCAGTGGCCAGCTGTTTTCACAGGTATCCCTGAGTTCTTTCAAGAGCTTTAAATCTGTCAAGCAAGGGGTGTGAAAGGGATCCTTAGGTCTTAGAGTTGGGGTTAGGTCCCTTCCTGGAGGAGGGGCACCATAGAGAATTTCATAGGGGGTGAGGTTACACAAAAAACAGAGTGAGTATTTCCTTCATGAAACAGTGCATAAGGCAGTAGCATAGTACAATCTTTTATTCCGGTCTCTAAGCTTAATTTTTTAAGGTCTGTTTAATGGTTATATTCATTCTTTCCACCTGTCCTAAACTCTGGGGTATATAAGCACAATGTGACTTCCAATTAATCCCCAGGGTCCTGGCTAACCCCTTACTTATCTGGCCCACGAACGCTGGTCCAGTATCAGACCCTTTTAACTTAGGCAGGCCATATCTTGGAAAAATATCTTCTAGGATCTTCTTGACCAAAATTTGCGCTATTCCTTTTCTTTCCTTTTTTCTTTTATTTTGAGAGGAAGGCTTCAATCCATCCTTAAAATGTACCTACAAAGACTAGGAGATATTTAAGTCTATACCTTGCTGGCTTAATTTAAGTAAAGTTCACTTCCCAGAATTGTCCTGGTTTGGTACCTCGTAGGTGCTTTCCTGCAGGAAGCTTGGAAGGGTAAGAATTAACTAATTGATGGACCCGACAGGCTTTTGTTACCCATTCAGTTATTTCCTTCACTGTGAGTCGGTTAGTGGAAAACTCTGTTCTTGATCCTTCAGGAATGCCTGCAGATTCTTTGAACCATGGTGAGTGAGTTGATGTACATTTTCTACTGACATAGTTAGAGCCATGACTCTTGGAATTTCTACTGAAGGATTTAGAAATTCCACTTGGGGGCCTTCAGGGTTAAAAGTTATTTTGGCCCAGAGCTTGGTGAGCAGATCTCTGCCCATCAATGGGCCCAGGCATTCTGGGATTACTAGGGAGAAATGATGGATTTTTCCTTTCCCCAAGTCAATGGTCCTCTTAGTTGTCCAAGTCCGATATTTACTGCCATTAGTTTTTTGAACTAGAGACCTTTTATTAGATAGAGCGCCTATTGTGGCTTTAAGGGCTGAGTATATTGCCCCTGTATCCAGTTTACTGGGGTCTCCTCCACTTCAAAATTTTCCCTGAGCTCGGGGAAGGGATATGAGACCCGACTTTCTTAGTCATCCTCCAGAGTCAGAATGGCTGGCTGGCCTGGCTGTCACTTTCTAAGGCAATTTTGACCCAGTGTCCTTTTTCTTTAGAGTAGGCACATTGATCTGAGGCCAGGGGTGGCCTCTGTCATGGGCCAACTTATCCCTTCTTGTCTCCCTGTTTCTTAATTTCTGGCCTATTTGTTGTTGTGACCAGGACCTTAGTCAACACCTTAGTCTGCCTTTTGCTTCATTAACCTCACTTTGCTCCCTTCTCTTCCTCAGTTTCTCTCTTATAGTATATCTTCTCAGATTCTCTGACGAAATCTCTCAAAGTGATATCTTGTAATCAATCTAAGCTTTGTAAATTTGTTTTAATATCGATTGCAGTTTGCCCATCATGACAGATGCCTTCTGATTCTCTGCCTGAGGATCGAAAGGAATATATGTCCTATATGGCTCCATAATTCTCTCTAGAAACATAGAGGGAGATTCATCTGGCCCTTGAATATCTCTCTTACCTTGGCCAAATTAGTTGGTCACTAGTGGCTGTTTGGAGACCCAGTATTAGAGCCCAGCTATAAGTGGACAGAAGCTCCCTACTTTCAAAGGTGTTGGGGTCACAGTTGGGTCGGTTAAAGGGAAAGCCGGCTTTGATTATGTTGGGTAGTTGTGTCGGATGAACATCTGGTCCGAGGATATTTTTTTCTAGGTTCCTGGAGGATTCCCTTTTGTTCCTCTGTCTTGAAGAGAGTTCCTAGGAGTTGTTGGCAGTCTTCTGAAGTAGTCTGTTGTGAAAACATTAATGACTCAACCACACCAGAGAGCTGTGTTGGGTACTCGGAAAAGGGGGATTGTAATTTTTTAAGTTATATAGGTCTGGAGAGAGGCCAATACTGGTAGGCTTGCATTTTTCCCCCATGGCCATCGATAACCATTGGCCTCTAGGGAAGGAGGGGGAGCATCCCGAGAGTTCCAGGGTTTTCAATCTTTTGCCACCAGCGCATTCCTTTAGCTGGGCCAGCTTCCTCCATGGGAGAAGGTGCTGTGTGTGCCACAGGGAAATTATCTGGAGGGCGCTGGGCCGGCTTAGCTTCCTGCAATGGACGAGAGGCTGAGTCAGCAGCAGGGGAATCACTTAGAGTGTGTTGGGGGCTGGGGAACCAGGGCAGGGGATAAGGAGGGGGAGGAGAGTCCAGTGGAGTCAAATCTGGTGACTCAGGGAGAACAGAGGGTGGAGGAGAAGAAGAAGAAGAGTGTTTGAGAGTTCCTGGGGGAAGAAGTTGTAGCAGGGGCAGCGGCAAGGATAGGCTTCACCAATGGAGGAGGAGCTTTGCAGAGGTCCTGCTGAGTTAAGATACATGGCTGTTGATCCAGATGGCTATGTGGCCCTGGCTAAAAGCCAATATCTCTGACTTTTTAAATTAGTGGAAAGTAGAAAGATCCTTCTTGGGGCCATTCAACTCCAAATGTTGGCCATTCTGAGGTACAGAGAATCTGCAACATCCGGCACTTTACTGAAAAAGAAAGATTCTGAGCCCTTAAGCGGACTTTGGTGCAGTGATCAAGGGTCAGGGAAAAAGGCATTGAAGTGCGCTGTCCCATAATGAAAGATACACAAACAGTGAAAGCAACGACACATGACACAGACAAGACAAGACAATAAAGACAGGCAATGGACGTCCAACACTGAGACCAGGACTGAGTTGCCAGCAAAACCCGATGGGCTGGCAATACCGAATCCGAATCAAAATATCACTGAGTCGAGGAGACTATTGTTCCTCAATTTCCGGAGTCCTCTGTGGTGTCCTCCAGAGACATGGCTTGAGTTCTGTAACACCACTGTCAGGCATCGTCAGAGAGAGCTCACACTCTTCATTGACAGTCAATTTGCCAAGGCCTAACGTGAAACCTGAAACCAGAAAGAGGCGCCTTACTTACCTGAGAGGGGTCCTTTGGGATCTCTCGTCCACAACTGCTCAATCTAGGTGGAACCTCCGTATGTAAAGGTCGGGCTAGCGTCAGAAGAAGGGACAACAAAGAGACTTTATCATGCAACAGCAAAGGATTTACTGGGGGTCCAGCATGTTTGAGCTCAGAACTCACTTGAACAGAGCAGAGAGCCCTGAGAACAGCTTAAGTAGAGCTTATATACTCTCCTTGGAGAGGGCAGAGAGGGAAGTTTATTGATGAGTCTGGGCGACTGGGCGGTTTGCGTGCAACCAGGTGAGGGAGTACATTCTGCAGTTTGGCAGTAGGGAACGGCACATTCTGGGAACAAGATTAGCAAATATTCTCAAAATTTCAAAAGTGTTTTGTTAAGCATACAGAAAAACAGGAAGTGACAAGTACCTATTTTATTAAGCTTTCACTACTGACTATCCCTTTTTCACTGGATGTTCTCTTCTACATTCAATCATCCAAGGTACAAGGTCTTATGCCCCTGTATATGGATTTATCTGAGACAATTTTGCAGAAAGTAATTCAAAGATATGGATATCAATCAGGGGCCCAATGCCCTTCTGGGCTTCAAATCTTATTTAGATTTCTGTTTTCATACATATATTTCACCTATGTTTTATATATATATATATATATATATATATATATATATATATATATATATATATATATATATCATAGTATATATATTTCATCCACGATTTCACAAATTTACAGGCATTTGTTTCACGTTCAATCAATTCCTTCTTCAGAACACATGTATTCCTCCAGGTCTCTTGACTGGTCTTTTCATGAGACTTCTTGCCAAACACATTATTATTGATTTCCATAATCACTTTTGAAGCAAAACTCACACACTGTTCATGATAAACCATAACCCTAATATTACCATTAAATGTGGAACTGGTTGGAATGAATGATTGTATATCAATATAAGATTTTCTGTATAATTTCATGTATCAATTCAAAAAATTATTTAAAATTTGAACCAGTTATATTATTTATTCTCAGTATGGTCTACTCATGCATTATCTCTATATCCAAAGACACAGCGTACACCTATTGTACCCCCAATACTAATTTATACGTCTTCAAAATATTGCTCAAAGAAATGGTGGAAGAAATACTCATGTCACCTGATCTCCTTATACATTTTATCACAGTAATATTCTGGACACAAAAAGCAAAGTTTACACTTATGATTGTACCAGAGCTTTCATTGAAATGAGCTTCCTCACCATTTAATGGTTCCTGAATGAATTGTAAGCCACAATGGCTCCAACTTCAACCTTGTAAAATGGATAGATGAATACCATGAAATTTTTGAAATTCGCATGACGAGGTGGCAATGAAGAACATTTGGATGTCCTGTTGCTGATCATTACTATACCAGACAGTGCCTTGATTGATGGGTATAATGAAAATGGTGTAGAACTGAGATGCCGGTTAGTTGAAAACTGCAGAGTAGTTGGCCCAGAGCAGTGATGTGCAGGTGTGTGATAAAATATTTGTGGTGGTGCCATGTGGATCTGCCATTGACTTCCAAATGGCTTTTAGCTCATATGGTGCACCAAGCAGACCCTTATATGTAAAGGCGTCTTGTTATATGGAGAGGTTTCAGGGCAATGTTTAGAGTCAGTTTGCTATCGTCAAGGGGGCAAGCATATGGGATAGAAGCATGGTTGGTGCGTTCTCCTGCAGACTCTGAACCACCACATGTCACAAAACTCCCTCCAACACTGTGTCCCAGTTGAACTCCTTGTATTTCGTGAAGCAAATACCAATCTCCCAGTGCAGCAGCAAGAAACACCACGAAAATTGGAGGATGACCAAATGGCTTCACAGTCCACATGGGAGACACTTCGGCCCAGTGGCCTCAGTTTACCTACAAAGAGAGAATTCAGCACCGCTGCCTCATGATCATTGGAAAATAAGAAACCATGTTCTCCAGGTAACATAGATGCAGACCCAGCTTTGATGGTTTCATGACAAATGAAGATAAAGCTCCTGACAACAACATATATTTCAAGTGCCACACCTCAGAGGCAGTTTCTCCAGAATTCTTTTGGCCAGCAGAGCTCCATGGTTGTGTAGTGTTTACACTGTCCCGTACTTTTGGAAACTCCTCTACCAGCTCCCAGGTTGGGAACTCCTGAGCATTTTCCATTCCAGATTTATATTCACAGATTTTCAAACTCTTCCCCTCTAATTGTGTCTCACTGGGCCAAAGGTAATGTCAAGGCATTGTTCTGGATGAGAGTTGGAAGTTTATTGTGTAGCACATATTTGCATACACATTGGATTCATTATCCTATTTACCATTTACAATACTGAATCCCTGACACTAACCCATACCCTAATAGACTCTGACTACTTATCCTAAAATGATGGAGAAAAAGAAACCTAACAGGATAGAAATACAGGCCTTTCATAGGAGGCATGGTGTATACTTGGATTTTCCTTCTGCTTTATCAAGGGTATGTGTTATCATTCTTGTCAACCTTTCATTGGAATATTTCTCCATGAGTTTTTAAAGTTAACACATATGTAAATTCCTGTCTCCTTTTCTGTGTAGCCTATTCAGAACATGTATATTTTTATGCATATATAGACTTCTACCTGGTATCACACGTACATTCTTGTGAGCAAACTGACTTTGGAATTTACAAATTATGAGAATACATCACTGCCCCTAAATACTGATGGAACTGAAAATTCAACCTATGGGTGAGCTTCCTAGTGAACATCATTAAACATAAATCCATGTTCAGTAAAATTAATATTTTTAGGTATGTGGATGATATATATTTCATGATAAATTTCGATTGGCATATATATTGTTACATTTTAATGTGTGTGTGTGTGTGTGTGTGTGTGTGTGTGTGTATATATACTCTCCAGATTTTCCAAAATATGAAATATCTGTGTCTTATTATACACTCCGTAAATTCATTCTAGTTCGTGTATGTGGATTTATAATCAACATTTCACATTTCACAAGATTATTCTCAGAAATATTCAACCACCTGAAATACATATTTGTTTCCTAGTACTGAAAACTAACTTCAGTGAATGGTCCTTATATATCCTAATATTTCTATAGTAACTGACCAGGATTAACATCAATGCAGTTAGATTCCTATGGGACATGATATGTATTTTGAAGTTTGTTTTTATTCAACACTGGTACATTACTTTTTCTTCAGTTTATGGACATCATAGGATATATCCTTTCATCCACAAGTTCACAAATTTATAGGCATTTGGTTCACTTTCAATCACTTCCTCTTTCAGAAAACATGTATTCCTTTATGATTATTTAGTGGTCTTTTCACTAGACTTCTTTCTAAACATATTATTTTCGATTCTTTAATCATTTTTGAAGCAAAACTCACACACACTTCATGATAAACCGTAACCCTAATGTTACCATTAGAAGTACACAAAGTACACCTATTTGTACTCCCAATACTAATTGATACATGTTCAAAATATTGCTCCCAGAAATGGTGGAAGAAATACTCATGTCACCTGATCTACATATACATTTTATCACAGTGATATTCTGGACACAAAATGCAAAGATCACACTGATGATTGTAACAAAGCCTAAATGGAAAGTGAGCATGAATTACTAAAAACATCCATGTCCAGGTTACTTAATGCTCTCAAATGTCAATCCTATTGGTGACTACATGTTTGTTTCTTCCTTAGATTATATATTCAACCTCAACCCTGTGAAAATGTTTAATCCTATTACTCACTTTATAATTTGTCTGATTTCCTAATGTCTCTATTGATATCTGCTTTCCTACATATTTTCCCCAGTTCATCAATGTGACTGACTCTTCACATGTGCTGATATTTACATTCACTCTCTACCCAAAACCCTATTGCTGAAGAACTTTTGGTCCAGATCCTATATTCACTCTTCTTTCTAAACCTTCCGACTATCTTCCTAATCCTACCGACTCTCACTTTTTGACTGGATGTTGTCTTCCACATTCAGTCATCCAAGGCACAAGGTCCTATGCCATTGTATATCGATTTATCAGAGACATCTGTGCAGAACATAATTCAAAGCTAAGTATCCCAATCAAGGGCTCAATAGCCGTCCGGGCTTCAAATCTTACATACATTTCGGTTTTCATACTTACATTTCACCTGTATATTCTTTTAAATATTGCAGGTTCCAAATACCATTATTCATCCCCCAAATTATTTCTAACCCAAATCGAACCTGTTGTTAATCCTAAGCATACACTCTTCCCTCAATCTAACTACAGAAGAGCATGGACAGAGTTGGTCTTACAATAGAGGAATGTAGGTGATCTTCCACCTGCTGAGAACCTCAGAGTTCCATGCAGATATGATCCTTGGAAAAGTTGTAGGCAGCTATGAAGGACCTGAGAGAGCAAAACTTATTTTACATGGCAAACAACCTGGAGAGGATGAAAGAATGTGTCTGAATCAGCCTCTCTCTTCTTAATGTAGAGAAGATGGACCAAAGCAGGCCTGTGTGGAGAGACGTTCCCCGTTGACTATGGTTGATATACCATTCTGACTTGTGAAAGTGTCACAGGAAGTAGGAGCACCCTCCATCTCATGGGACCATTTGAAGCAACTGTTAGAACAAAGTGGTTGCCAGGGCAGTGACCTCATTCATTTTTGAAGAAAGTGACTTCACCTCACTTACTTGGTGATGGAACTCTCTGAACTTGGGATCCAGGAAGCCAGGCACCCAGAGATAGTCCCAGTCGCTGTCCCAGTGGGATAACTTGTTTCGATTTACCAAGGACAGACAGTCTTTTTTGGTATCTACTGATGTGAAGATGGACAAATGCCAGGAGAGCTCTGTAGAGGGACCTTTCCTAAGAAAGCAGGTAGTCGCTCACAGTTGGTTCCTGACAACTTCACAGAGTTGGCCGAGGAGACCAGATCTGAGACAGGACAGGCCAATTCAGGGTAACATACTATGGTCGACCAGTCCTAGGACACTCTGGATAGTCAAAGACTTATTGGGGGTAGGAAGTGCCTTTGTGGTTGTTGGTGTAAGTTTGTGGTTTTTATTCATGTTCTCAGAATAGGTAGGAAAGGCAGTTTGTTTGGTATGGAGTGGAGTACTTCTAGAAAGCCGTTTGACAAGGCTAGTGTCTGTGTATCCCACTGTGTCCGTATTTGTAGACATGAGAAAAGAGAATGCATCAATGAATACGTCCTGTCTAGTAGAAAGCTTCCCAGCATTCATCCTACCCAATTTATGAGTGGATTGTAGCTTGACTTATGGATGAGCAACCCCTACTATCCTCCTATGTTCCTGTTTTCTTCCCGAATTCTGGCCACTATCCAGAATAGGATAGTTTTTGTGTCCAAGATATGTGTCTCATGTTTTTGTGTCCAAGATATGTGCCACCTCCAAGCTCTGTGACATGGCCATGTACTGGATAGCAGAATGGAGTGGCGAGCATCGCAGAAAATGCAGATATCAATGTTACCAGGAAAGTCTCAGTGGAGAAACCCTGCTTTGGGCCTTTTGCTTACCTATTGTTCTGTTGCCCTGAGTGTAAGAAAGTTTCTTGCCTCAGGCCACCCCTTTTTGAAGCCTGAAGAAAACAGTTTTCAAATGGAAATTAATGGGCATCACCTGTAGCTCTTTGGTTAATTGCTTTGGAAAGGGATGTGTCTGAATAAGCCTCTTGTCCCTGTGTCAGGCTATGAGTTAGATTCTCAGCACCTGATGGATCTAAAGTACGTTCCCATGTGTGTATCGAAAACCGAAATGTAAAAATATCAGTCATTCTGGAAGAAGTCTCTTGTCTTTCTCTGTTAGGTTCCTGACCTCCATCAAGTGAGAATAGGGATCCTTTGGTTAAAATCAGTTCTTCAAAGGCCTGCAGAGGGTAGACAATAGGTGCTTGTGTTTCCTCATTACTCCAAATCACATAAAGAATCTATACCTGACAGGCAGTAGGCCTCAAATTGGAGAATCAGAGCAGTATTAACGGCAGGCTTATTTAATCACTCCAGGTTCAGAGGAAAGGGGTCCAGTCCACCCTTACTTTAGGCAAAAGAGGGGCAAGGGAGCATATTTTAGACACTGTCTTGGGCTGCACCCATCATGTAAACCTTCAGCCAGAGGTTTTGATGAGTGTCTCAATGGAAGAAGATGTGGGCCATGTGGGAGTGTTTTGGTTTTAATTGTGGTTGGAAGAGATTACTTGGTCCACCTCAGCTGGAACTCTGGTGTGTATCCCCTAAGAGACTGAGTTCTGGAACTGAACTCATACAAGTATTGCCATGAATTGCGTTGGGATTTTAGGAGGCCACGCATGAGAGTCGCCATTGGAAACTGAGATCTAGGCTCAGGGTGGCTTTCTACACAGCACTGGGAATCTCAGCCAGGATATCACATGATTTTTTTCTGAAAGTCTTGGCAGACATAGTTGAGAGTCAAAACAAACATGGACCTCACTTTGTAGACCTCAATGGACCTGGATTCACGTGACCATTTTGCCACTTTTTTGGATGACTTGCCTGTGAGAGTTCTCCAGAGCATTCATTGAAATGAGCTTCCTCACCATTGAATGGTTCCTAAAATAATTGGAACTCACAGTGCCTCCAATATCATCCTTGAAAAATGGCTAGATAAATACCATGACATTTTTGAAATTCCCTTGACCAGGTGGTACAGGAGAACCTTTGGATGTACTGTTGCTGATCCTGAGTGTACCAGACAATGCCTTGATTGACTGGGTTTCATGAAAATGGTGTAGAACAGAGATGCCAGTAAGTTGGAGCCTACTGAGTAGTTGACCAAGAGCAGTGGTGTGCAGTTTTGTGATAAAATTTCTGTCCTGGGGTCTTGTGGATATGCCTTTGACTTCCAAATGGCTTGTGGCTGACATGGTGCATCCTGCAGACTCTTATATGTAAAGGCATCTTTTTATAAGGAGAGGTTTAACCAAAATGTTCACAATCAGGTTATTATGGTCAAGGGGGCAAACTATGTGGGATAGAAGCCTGGTTGGTGCATTCTCCTGCAGATCCTGACCCACCATACCTGACAGAACTCCCTCCAGCTCTGAGTCCCAGTTGAGCTCCTTGTATTCCGTGAAGCAAATACCAAATTCCCAGTGCAGCACCAAGAAACACCACGAAATGTGGAGGATGACCAAATGGACTCACAGTCAACATGTGGATACACTTAGCCCCCGTGGCAACAATTTGCCTACAAAGAGAGAATTCAGCACTACTGCCTCATGTTCATTGGAAAATAAGAAAGCATATCCTCCAGGTCACAGAGAATCAGACCTAGCTTTGATGGTCTCACTAGAAAGGAAGCTAAAGCTCCTGACAAAAACATATATTTCAAGTGCCCATCCTTAGAGGCAGTTTATCAAGAAGTCTTTAGGCAGGCAAAGGTCCATGTTTGCGGAGTGGTTTACCCTGTCTCTTACTTTTGGAAATTCCTCTACCATATCCAAGGTTGTGAACTCCTGATAATTTTCCATTGCAGATATGTATTCAAAGATTTTCTAACTCTTCTCCTCTAATTGTGTCTTACTTGGGGCGAAGGTGATGTCTAGGCATTGTTCTGGATGAGAGTGGGAAGATTTTGTGTAGCACATATTTGCATACACATTGCATTCATTTTCCTACTTTTCATTGGAAATACTGAATCCCTGACACTAACCCACACCCTTCTAGACTCTGAATACTAATCCTAATATGATGGAGGCAAATATCCCAAACACTAGAGAAATACAAGCAGTTCAGGGGAGGCATCATGTATAGTTGGACTGCCTTTTTGCATGATTTTTCGTAGGTGATACAAATCTAGTGAATTTTTAATTGAAATAGTTCTCCATTGATTTTAAAGTTCACTTATGTGTGAATTCCTGTCTCCATTTCTCTGGAGCCTATTCAGCACATGTATTTTTATATGCACAAATAGAATCCTACTTAGTATCACTCATACATTTTTGTGAAGTGGCTGACTTGGCAGAAAGAAATTCTGAGAAGAGATCACTCCTCCTAAATGCTTTTGGAACTGAAAATTCAACCTATGGGTGAGCTTCCTAGTTGAACAACATTATACATAAATCCATGTTCAGTAAAATGAATATATTTGAACCTGTGGATTATGTATATTTCATGATGAATTTTGTTTGGCATATATATTGCTACTTTTTAATGTGTCTGTGTGTGTTTTTGTATATATATATATACACTCTCCTGACTTTTCAAAATATGTAATATTTGTGTCATATATACACTCCCTAAATTCATTCATGGTAATTAATGTGGATTTATAATCAAATTTTCACAAGTTTATGCTCAGATATATTCATCCACCTGGAATATATTTTTGTTTCCTAGTACTGAAAACTAACTTTATTAAATGGTCCTTACAAATCCTATTGTTTCTACAGTAACTGACCCAGTTTAACATCAATGCAAGTAGATTCCAATGGGACATGATGTGTATTTTGACGTTCATTTTAATTAAACACTGTTACATACTATTTCTTCGGTTTTTGCACATCATAGGATATATATTTCATGCACAAGTTAGTAAATTTATAGGCTTTTGTTATACTTACAATCACTTCCTGCTTCAGAACACATGTATTCCTCTATGTTTCTTGACTCGTCTTTTCATGAGACTTCATTCCAAATACATTATTTTCCATTTCCATAATCACTTTTGAAGCAAAACTCACACACCCTTCATGATAAAACATAACCCTAATATTACCATTTGATGTATAACTCGATGGAATGAATGATTGTATATCAATATAAGATTTCTTATATATTTTCAGATATCAATTCAATCCATTATTTAAATTTGAAACAGTTATATTATTTATTCACAGTATTGTCAATTCATGCATTACTTCTATATTCATAGACACAGGGTACAACTTTTGTACCCCCAACACTAATTTATACGTCTTCAAAATATTGCTCCCAAAATGTTAGAAGAAATACTCATGTCACCTGATCTACATATACATTTTATCCCAGTAATATTCAGATCACAAAATGCAAAGGTCACACTTATGATTGTACCAAAGCCTAAATGGAAAGCAATCCTGGATTACTAAAAACATTCATGTCCAGGTTGCCTATTGCTCTCAAATGTCAATGATATTGGTTAGTACATATTTGTTTCTTCCTAAGTTTATATATTGAAACTCAACACTGTTGATAATGTCTAATCCTATCACTCACTTTATACGTTGCCTGATTTCATAATGTCTCTATTGATATCTGCTTTCCTATGTGTTTTCTCCAGTTCATATTATACTCACTCTTCGTCCTAATCCTACCAGCTATATTTCTAATCCTACCGACTATCCCTTTTTGAATGGATGTTCTCTTCAACATTCAATCATCCAAGTAAAGGTCAGGCGAGCGTGGGAGGAAGATTCCACCAAGAGACTATCTCATGAAACAGCAAAGGGTTTATTGGGGGTCCAGCATGCTGGTACTCAGAGCTCACTTGAATAGAGTAGAGAGCCCTGAGAAAAGCTTAAGCAGAGCTTATATACTTTCCTTTGTGATGGCACGGAGGGAAGTTTATTGATGGGTCAGGGCAAGTGGGCAGTTTGCGTGCAACCGGGTGAGGGAGTACATTGTGCAAGTTTGTCAGTTGGGGACAGCACATTATGGGAACAAGATTAGGAAACATTTCTCAAGAATTCAACAGTGTTTTGTTAAGCGTACAGAAAAAAAGGAAGTAACAAGTGCCTATTTTATTAACCTTTCATCCCCCAATTCTTCTTCTGGCTACTTTTAATCATAAAAGTGATCATTGCCGGGTGTCACATTCTATGTCTGCTAGTGGGGTATTACCATAAGTTCAACTTGTCCAATTTGAGCTTGGAGAAAAGAAATTACACGGTTTAGCAAACAGGATTTTATAGTTAGCAATAATATGAGGATTATTATTGGACTGGCCAGGGTTGATAAATTCATAGTTAACGAGGGGACTGTGTGAACCAAGACTCAAACCACCCTTTATGGGCCTCCCTCTCTCGTTGACACTCTTCAAGCCATTTTTTAATTTACTCATAGATTTTTTAACAACTCCACTATGGTCAGCATAAACACAACATTCTTCCATCGATGCAGAACAAAGGACCCCTTCTCTCATGAAGAGGAGGATCAACACTCGACTGTTCTGTAAAACAACTTCAGAGAGAGAGGTTAAAAATTCCTGAAAAGCTGTGATAGAGGTTTCTAATATCTTTAAGTTTTGGTGTATTGTTGCTTCTTATTGGGTCATTTGATGTGTCTCATGGACCAAGGCAGTAGTTCTTGTGCCCACCCCTGCAGCAACTCCTATTCCTAATAGGATGGCTAAAGTGAGGGATAAATGTTCCCAGTGGAACCGGGTTTTATGGCCACCTATTTGATCTTCAAATGAGCCTGCGTCATAATAAAGCACTCTGGGAAACATCTGCACCATTACACAATTAATCCCAGCTGTTGACCATTTGATGAAAACATAAACAATGTTTAAGTATATAGAATTATACTGTTTTAGGCACGGACAAGGCAAGGCACCTAAGATAGTACCAAAGACAGGGAGACAGTCCTGTTTGTTGCAAACGGTTTCAGAGGGCATTACTTCTGTTGTAATCAACTAATCCCCTGAAACCCAAGTTTCAGTAGTTTCAGAATTTTGTACCCAACATGTAAGGGAAGGGGCTCCGAAGTTCACAGTCTGCAGAAGTTCACAAAAGGCAGTTTTTTCCTGCTTTTTCCTCTGTTCTGGGCAAGTTAACTTTTCAAGGACACCTGGGTGAGGGAGAGCTTTTTCTTCCCTTTATATTTTCCCCCTGCCAGCTGTTACCATGGAGCCCAGTTGGTAACATCTTTATCATAAAAATCTAGCCATCTCTGTGAAGCCCCAGCTCAAGGCCAGAGGCCTTGTTCACATATTTTGTGAAAAACTAGTAATGAGGTGTCTAGCGTAGGAGTGCTGATTGTTTTAGCCAGTGGAAAAGTAGAAGAGGGCAACACTAAAAGAGGAAGTTTATCTACTCTGAACTCTTTTATAGGGACTCTTTTGCTGAAAGCCCTAAAGTCAGCCATGGTGAAGACTTCTGGAGAAGGTCAGTTAAGACTTTTCTGAGGTCCTGGTACAGAGGGGGAAGACTGGGAAGGTGTGGCTGTGAGCAGCTCCATTGATCTGAATGAGGTAGGAGAGATGTAAAAGAATAATGGGAAAGGGGTCTGGGATTTTCCTAGAAACAAAAAGTTGAGCAGTAGAACAGGTAGAGCAAAGGGGAAGACGGGAGTTAGTATCCCTAAAAAACTGTGAGGAACTTTAAATTCTTAGTAACCTGTTTTCAGTGATGACAAAGAAATTTTAAAGGCCATTTTCATTTCATTTTGGATAGGGGTCTAAGGGCTCTCCTCAGCTGATTTGAGCTTTGGGTTAACTGGTAAGAGGACCTGCTGGGACCCGGTGCGGGCTCTGACAGGAGAAGAGATTAGTGAGTGGGTGGAGGGGTACCTATATACCTGCTACCTCAGCAAGAGAGTAATGGTCTGAGAATTGGCGGAGGTTTGGGTTTTTGATCTAGAACTTGGAGGGGAGAAATCATGTTGCTGAGGTGGGAGTGACCGCTGCATGTCTGGAGCAGAAGGCTGTGTGTGAGGATCTATTGGAGAAGCATAGTTCAGGATGTGAGCAAAGGAGGGAAAAGGCCTCCACATAGGGGAATCACCTTTCACCTTTTTGATCATTTGCAGAAGTTAAAAAGGTCATGCAGATTTGAGGATCAAGAGACCCCTCTGTGGGCCATCGGTTTTGGATATCTAATTGGTAATATGGCCAATGCTTTGTACAGAAATTGATTAGGAGTTTGGGTTCCATCAGGCACTTCCTGTATGCTCACATCCCCATGACTTACAGAAGAAGTCGGCTATCCCCCAACACAGCCGTGAGTTTTGTGTAATCTAGGCAAGCCAACCTGCATCTGGCTCACGTGTGCTACATCCATAATGATTGTTTCCATTATCTGTTGTGTAGAAGGGATTTAATGGAATTTTAGTGGGATCCTCTTCATCAGGGATATCCCAATAGGAAAGACCTATACCCAGCTGACAAATATCTGGGGGGAGAGATGGCCACCAGGTCCCTAAATGGGCTGTATGCAAGATAGACCATACTTCTTTTCCAGTAGGATTGTGATCAGCCATCGCTGCTGAACGGGCTGATGAGGGTTAGTACTACTGGTGGTGAAGGGGAGAGTCTATAGCCTTATCCACATGGCGAATACACAATTTGAAAGTGTTACCAGTCTTTTCCAGTTTCCAGTCAGAGTCTGGACAGGCCGCAGGCTTGAGATGAGAGATATGGATACGGGAAGAGATTCTGTCTACCTTTACTGCTGTAGGTGTTATAAGTAGCACCTGCTATGGTTCTTTCCAGCGGGGTTCCAGGGATGACACCTGATGTCATGTTACCTAGACGAAGTCTCTTACTTGATATCGATGTGCAGTTCCCTCGTCCCCAGTTTGGTAGGCAGTGGCCATCTGTTTTCGCTGGTATCCCTGAGTTCTTTTAAGAACTTTAAGTCTTTCAAGCAAGGGGGTGTGGAAGGGATCGTTAGGTCTTAGAGTTGGGGTTAGGTCCCGTCCTGGAGGAGAGGCACCATAGAGAATTTCATAGGGTGTGAGGTTACACAAAGAAACAGAGGGAGTATTTCTTGAATTAAACAGTGCATAAGGCAGGAGCATAGTCCAATCTTTTATGCCGGTCTCTAAGCTTAATTTTGTTATGGTCTCTTTAATGGTTCTATTCATTCTTTCTACCTGTCCTGAACTCGGTGGTCTATAAGCACAATGTAACTTCCAATTAATCCCCAGGGTCCTGGCAAACCCCTGACTTACCTGAGCCACAAACGCCGGTGCATTATCAGACCCTATTACTTTAGGGAGGCCGTTTCTTGAAAAAAAATCTTCCAGGATCATTTGACCACCATTTGTGTTGTTTCTTTTTTTTCTTTTTTCTTTTTTTTTTTTCCTGGGGAGGGCTTCAATCCATCCTGAAAATGTATCTACAAAGACTAGGAGATATTTCAGTCCATCCCTTGCTGGCTTAATTTTAGTTAAGTCCACTTCCCAGAATTGTCCTGGTCTGGCTCCTCGTAGGTGCTTTCCTGCAGGAAGCTTGGAAGGGTAAGCATTAACCAATTGATGGACCTGAAAGGCTTTTGTAACCCGTTTAGTTATTTTCTTTTGCTGTGAGTCGGTTAGTGGAAAACTCTGTTCTTGATCCTTCAGGAATGAATGCAATTTCTTTGAACCAAGGTGAGTGAGTTGATGTACATTTTCTACTGTCATATTTAGAGCCGTGATTATAGGAGTTTTTACTGAAGGATTTAGAAATTCCAATTGGGGGCCTTCAGGGTTAAAAGTTATTTTGGCCCGGAGCTTGGTGAGCAGATCTCTGCCTATCAATGGGGCAGGGCATTCTTGGATTACTAAAAAGGAGTGATGGATATTTTTCCCCCTGGTCCATGGTCCTCTTAGTTGTCCAAGCTCGATATTTACTGTAATTAGCCCCTTGAATTAGAGACCTTTTATTTGAAAGAGAGCCCAATGGGGCCTTAAGGGCTGAGTATATTGCCCCTGTATCTACTTCATAGTTTACTGGGGTACCCTCTACTTCAAAAGTTACCCTGACCTCTGTGAGGAGATCTGAACCCCGACGTTCTTAGTCATCCTCCAGAGTCAGAATGGCTGGCTGGCATGGCTGTCTCTTTCTAGGGCCCTCTTTGACCCAGAGTCCATTTTCTTTACAGTAGGCACATGGATCTGAGGCCAGGGGTGGCCTGTAGTGTGGGCCCAGGTATTCCTTCCTGTCTCCATGTTTCTTATTTCTGGCCTATTTGTTTTTGAGACCAAGACCTTAGTCAATGCCTTAGTCTGTCTTTTTCTTTTATCCTCCCTTTGCTCCCTACTCTTCCTCAGTTTCTACCTTATAGTATACCTTCTTGGCTTCTCAGACTAAATCTCTCAAAGTCATATCTTGTAATCCATCTAAGCATTGTAACTTTCTTTTAATATCCAGGGCAGCTTGCCCAATAAAGGCCATCATGCGTATGCATTTTGATCCTCTGCCTGAGGATTGAAAGGAGTATATCTCCTATATGCCTCCATAATTCTCTCTAGACACATAGAGGGGGAATCATCAGGCCCTTGAATAATCTCTCTTACCTTGGCCAAATTTGTTGGTCACCTAGCGGCCACTAAAATACCCGCAATTAGAACCCGGTGATAAGTGGACAAATGCTCCCTACCTTCAAAGGTGTTGGGGGCCCAGTTGGGTTGGTTCAAGGGAAAGCCGTGTTGAATATTTTGGGAAGTTGTGTCGGTCACCCATCTGGTCCGAGAATATTTTTTTCTAGCTTCCAGGAGGATTCTCTTTTGTTCCTCTGTCATGAAGAGAGTCCCTAGGTGTTGTTGGCAGTCATCCCAATTAGGCTGGTGTGAAAACATCAATGACTCAACCACACCTGATAGCCGGGTGGGGTCCTCGATAAAAGGGGGATTGTTATTTTTCCAGTTATATAGGACTGAAGAGGAGAAAGGCCAATATTGATAGTCTTGCATTTTTCCCCCAAGGACGTCGACAGTCACTGGCCCGTAGGGATAGAGGGGGAGCATCACGGGAGTTCCAGCATTTTCAAATATTCACCGCCGGCGAGTTCCTTTAGCTGGACCAGTTTGCTCCAGCGGAGGAGGGGCTGTGTGTGCAGCGGGGGAGTTATCTGGCGGGCGCTGGGCTGGCTTAGCTTCCTCCAATGGTGGAGAGGCTGAGTCAGCAGCAGAGGAATCACTTAGAGGGTGTTGGGAGTTGGGGGATGTGGGCAGGAGATAAGGAGGGGGAGGAGAGTCCAGTAGAGTCAAATCTTTGACTCAGGGAGAACACAGGGTGGAGGAGGAGGAGGAGCAGAGGGTTTGAGAGATCATGGGGGAAGGAGTAGGAGCAGGGGCAGGGGCAAGGAAAGGCCTCACTCATGGAGGAGGAGATTTGCAGAGGTCCTTCCAAGTAAAGATATATGGCTGTTGATCTGGATGGCTATGTTTCCCTGGCTGAAAGACAATATCTCTTACTTTTTAAATTAGTGGGAAGTAGAAAGATCCTTCTAGGGGCCATCCGAATCTAAAGGTGGGCCATTCTGAGTCACAGAGAGTCTGCTAGGTCCAGGTTTTTACTGAAAAAGAAAGACTCTGAGCCCTTAAGTGTACTTTGGTCCAGTGATCAAGGGTCAGGGACAGAGGCATTGAAGTGCTCTGTCCCATAATGAAAGATACACAAACAGTAAAAGCAACGACACACGACACAGACAAGACAAGAAAATAAAGTCACGCAATGGACGTCCAGCACTGAGACCAGGACTGAGTAGCTGGCAAAACCCGATGGGCTGGCAATACCGAATCTGAAACTAAATATCACTGATTCAAAGAGACTATTGTTCCTCGATTCCAGAATCCTCAGCGGCGTCCCCCAGGTACGTGGCCTGTGGCTCTGTGACACGTCTGTCAGCCACCATCGGAGAGAGCTCACACTCTTCATTGACAGCCATTTTGCCAAGCCATAAACTGAAACCTGAAACCAGAAAGAGGCACCTTACATACCTCAAGAGAAGCCTGTTGGGGTCTCTCGTCCGCCGCTGCCGGATCTCGGTGGAACATCCATATGTAAAGGTTGGGTGAGTGTCACGGGAAGGGACCACCAAGAGACTGTCTCATGCAAAAGCAAAGGGTTTATTGGGGGTCCAGCATGCTGGGGCTCAGAGCTCACTTGAATAGAGCAGAGAGCCCTGAGAACAGCTTAAGCAGAGCTTATATATTTTATTTGGAGAGGGCAGGGAGGGAAGTTTATTGATGGGTCCGGGTGAGTGAGATGTTTGCGTGCAAACGAGCGAGGGAGTACATTCTGCAGTTTGGCAGTTGGGGTCAGCACATTCGGGAAACAAGATTAGGAAACAGTTCTCAAGATTTCAACAGTGTTTTATTAAGCATACAGGATAACAGGGAGTGACAAGTACCTATTTTGTTAAACACTCACTACCGAATATACTTTACCAGATTTCCTAATGTCTCTATTGATATCTCATATATTTCCTACATATTTTCAACAGTTCATCATTGTGACTGACTCTTCACATGTGTGAACATTTACATTCACTCTATACAAAAAACCCTATAGCTAAATAACTTTTGGTCCGAATACTATACTCACTATCCTTTCTAAACCTACCGACTATCTTTCTAATCCTACCGACTATCCCTTTTTAACTGAAAGTTCTTTTTGACAATCAATCATCCAAGGCACAAGGTCCTATGCAATTGTATATCGATTTATCTGAGACATCAGTGCAGAAAATAAAACAAAGCTAAGTATCACAATCAAGGGCCCAATGCCCTTCTGGGCTTCAAATCTTACCTCGATTTCTGTTTTCATACTTATATTTTACCTATATATTCTTGTTAATATTGCAGGTTCCCAATACCATTATACATCCAGCAGAATGATTCCTAATCCAAATCAAACCTGTTATTAACAGTAACCATACACTGTTCCCACAATCTAAATTTACAGAAGAGCAGAGACAGAGTTGGTCTTACAATACAGGAATGTAGGGGATGTTCTAACTGCCGAGAAACTCAAAGGTCCATGCAAAAATGATCCCTGAAGAAGTAGTGGCTAACTGGGTAACTATGAAGGAACTGAGAGAGCAAAAGTCATCTTCCATTGCAAACAACCTAGTCAGGATGAAGGGATGTGTCTGAATCAGCCACTCTCTTCTTAATGTAGAGAAGAAGGACCAAACCAGGCCTGTGTGGAGAGCTGTTTCCAGTTGCCTATGGTTGATATACCATTCTAACTTGTGAAAGTGTCACAGGAAGTAGGGGTAGCCTCCATTTCATGGTACCCTTGGAAGCAACTGTTAGGACAACATGGTTGCCAAGGCAGTGACCTCATTCAGTTCCTGATGGAAGTGACCTCACCTCACATCCTTGGTGATGAAAATCTCTGAACTTGGGATTCAGGAAGCCAGGCACCCAAATCCAGTCCCAGTCCCTGTCCCTGTGTTCTCACTTCTTTGGATTTACCAAGGACAGAGTCAGTCTTTCTTATTACCTACTGATGTGTGCATGGCCAAATGCCAGGAAAGCTCTGAAGAGTGGCCTTTCCTGAGAAAGCATGTATTGGCTCACTGTTGGCTCCTGACAACTTCATGGAGTTCACCAAGGAGACCAGATCTGAGAAAGGACAGGCCATTTTGGGAAAACATTGTATGGCCCACCAGTCAGAGGACACACCGGATAGTCAGAAACCTACTTGGGGAAAAGAGGTGCCTTTGTGGGTGTGGGTGTGTGTTTGTGGTTTTGTCTCATGTTCTGAGAATAGGTAGGAAAGGTGGTTTGTGTGGTTTGGAGTGAACTGTTTCTAATAAGTGATTTGACAAGGTGACTGTTTCTATTTCTGTGTATCCCAATGTGTCCGTGGTTGTAGACATTAGAAAAGAGAATGCATCAATGGATGCGTCCTGTCTAGTAGAAAGCGTTCCAGCATTCATCCTGCCAAATTTATGAATGCAATGCAGCTTGCCTTATCAATGGGCAACACCTGCTATATTCCTAAGTTGCTGTTTTCTTCCTGAATACTGGCCACTCTCCAGAATAGGCTCATGGTTGTGTGTCCAAGATATGTACTACATCCAAGCTCTGTGACATGGCCATGTACTGGATAGCTGAAGGAATGGCGAGCATCTCAGAAAACTCAGATATCAGTGTGACCAGTAAGTTTCAGTGGAGAAACCCTGCTTTGGGCCTTTTGCTTACTTTTTGTTCTCTTCCCATGTATGTCAGCAAAGTCTTTGCCTCAGACCACAGCTTTGTGAAGCCTGAAGAAAACATTTTTTAAATAGAAATTAATGGGCCTCACCTGTGGCTCTTTGCTTAATTGCATTGGAAAGGGATGTGTCTGAATCAGCCTCTTGGCGCTGTGTGAGGCTGTGGCTTAGATTCTCAGCACCTGATATATCTAAAGAAAGATCCCATGTGTGCATCCAAAACAAAAATGGGCAAAAGAGTAGTCATTGTGGATGAAGTCTTTCGCCTTCCTCTGAAGGCTCCTGACCTCCATCAAGTGAGAATAGGGATCCTTTGTTTCAAATTAGTTCTTCAAATCCCTGCAGAGGCTAGCCCATAGGTGCTTGGGTTTTCTCATGACTCCAATTCACATAAAAAACCTAAACCCCAGAGTCAGTAGTCCTCAATTTGGAGAAGCAGAGCAGTATTAACAGCAGGTCTTTTGTTCACTCCTGGATTACAAGAAGGATGTCCAGGGCACCCTGACTTTAGGCAAATGAGGGGCAAGGGAGCTTATTTTGGACACTGCCTTGGCCTGCGTCCTTCATGGAAAACTCCAGCCAGAGATAAAAATGAGTGTCTAGATGGAATAAGATGAGGGTCATGTTGGAGTGTTTTGGTTTTAAATGTGGTCATGTGTGTGGTTGTTGGAAGAGATGTGTGGGTCAACATAGGCTTGAACTCTGGTGTGATTCCCCTTAGAGACTGAGTTCTGGAACTGACCTCAGAGAAGTACTGCCATGAATTTTGTTGCAATTTTAGGAGACCACGCATGAGAGTCGCCCTTGGAAACTGAGATATAGGTCCAGGATGGCTTTCCACAGAGCACTGGAAATCTCAGCCAGCATATCACATGATTTTATTCTGAAAGACTTGGCATCCATAGTTTAGAGTCAAAACACACATACACCTCACATTGTAGAACTCAATAGGCCTGGCTTCTTGTGACCTTTTGGCCACTCTTTGGCAAGCCTTGCTTGTGAGAGTTCTTCAGATCTTTCATTGAAATGAGCTTACTCAGCATTTCATGTTTCCTGAATGAATTGAAACCCACAGTGCCTCCAACTTCAACCTTGAAAAGTGGATACATAAATATCATAAATTTTTTAAATTCCCATGACCAGTTGGCACTGCAGAAACTTTGGATGTCCTGTTGCTGATCATGAGCATACCAGACAGTGTCTTGATTGACTGGGTTTGGTGAAAATTATGTAGCACAGAGATGCCAGTAAGTTGGAGCCTGCTGAGTAGTGGCCCTAGAGTAGTGGTGTGCAGGTGTGTGATAAAACATCTGTGTTGTGGCTATGTGAATCTGCCATTGCCTACCAAATTGCTTGTGAGTGACATAGTGCAGGTAGCAGACACTTGTATGAAAAGGCATCTTGTTATATGGAGAGGTTTCAGGGCAATGTTCAGAATAAGTTTGCTATGGTCAAGGGGCAAAGCATTGTGGGATATAAGCCTGGTTAGTGCATTCTCCTGCAGACCCTGACCCACAACACGTGACAGAACTCCCTCCAGCACTTTGTCCCAGTTCAACTCCTTTTATTTCATGGAGCAAATACCAAACTCCTAGTGCAACAACAAGAAACACCACGTAAAGTATAGGATGACCAAGAGGCTTCACAGTCCAAATGGGGAGACACTTAGGCCCCAGCTGCCACAGTTTACCAACGAAGAGAGAATTCAACACTGCTGCCTCATGTTCATTGGTAAATAAGAAACCATGTCCTCCAGGTCACGTAGATGCAGATCTAGCTTTGATGGTCTCACTACAAAGGAAACTAAAGCTCCTGAAAACAACGTATATTTCAAGTGCCCAACCTCAGAGGCATTTTCTGCAGAAGTCTTTAGGCCAGCAGAGCTCCATGTTTGTGGAGTGTTTACACTGTCCCTTACTTTTGGAAACTCATCTACCAACTCCAAGGTTTTGAACTCCTGAGCATATTCCATTCCAGATATGTATTCACAGATTTTCTATCTCTTCTCCTCTAATTGTGTCTTTCTTGGGGTGAAGGTAATGTCAATGCATGGCTCTGAATGAGAGTGGGAAGATTTTTGTGTGGAACATATTTCCATAAACATTGGATACATTTTTTTTATTTTCCATTAGAAATACTGAATTCCTGATACTAACCCAAAACCTACTAGATTCTGACTACTAATCCTAATATGATGGAGAAAAATAAACCAAGCTGAATAGAAATACAAGCAGTTCAGAGGGGGCATGGTGTATAGTTGAACTTGCCTTTTGCATGATAAAGGGTAGGTGTTATAAATGTACTTAATTTTTAATTGAAATAGATCTCCATGTGTTTTTAAAGTTAACAAATATGTGAATTCCTGTCTCCCTTTCTCTGTAGCCTATTCAGCACATGTATTTTTATATGCACATATAGAATCCTACCTGGCATCACACGTATACTATTGTGAGATGGCTGACTTGGCAGATACAAATTGTGAGAAGAGAAAACTCCTCCTAACCGCTGTTGGAACTGAAAATTCAACCAATGTTTTAACTTCCTAGTAATACAGTATTATTCATATCCATGTTGAGTAAAATAAATATTTTTGCATCTGTGGACGATATATATTTCATGATGAATTTCGTTTGGCACATATATTGCTACTTTTCAATGTCTGTGTTTGCGTTTTGTATATATATATATATATATATATATATATATATATATATATATATATATTCTCCAGATTTCTCAAAATATTTTATATATGTGTCTTATATACACTCCCTAAATTCATTCATATTTATTTATGTGGATTTATAATCAACTTTTCATTAGATTATTCTCAGAAATATTCATCCACCTGAAATTTATATTATCTTCCTAGTACTGAAAACTAACTTCAGTGAATGGTGCATACAAATCCTAATAATGCTACAGTACCTGACCCAGATTAACATGAATGCAAGTAGATTCCTATGGGACATGATGTGTCTTTTGCCGTTCATTTTTATTCAACACTGGTGCATTACTATTTCTTCAGGATTTCACATGAGAGGATATATATTTCATCCACAAGTTCACAAATTAATAGGCATTTGTTTCACTTTCAATCACTTCCTGATTCAGAACACATGTATTCCTTCATGATTCTTGACTGGTCTTTTCATGAGATTTTGTTTCAAACACCTTATTTTGATTTCCATAATCGGTATTGAAACAAAACACACACACTCTTCATGATAAACCATAACTCAAATATTACCATTAGATGAATATCTGGTTGGAATGAATGTTTGTATATCAATATAAGATTTCCTGTTTATTTTCAGATATCAATTCAAACCGCTATTTAAAGTTGGAACCAGTTATATTATTTATTCACAGTATGTTCTATTCATGCATTATCTCTATATTCATATACACATGGTCCACCTATTTGTACTCCCACTAATTTATTCATCTTCAAAATATTGCTCCCAGAAGTGTTGGAAGAAATACTCATGTCACCTGATCTACATATATATTTTATCACAGTAATATTCTGGACAAAATGTGCAAAGGTCACACTTATGATTGTACCAAAGCCTAAATGGAATGTGAATATGGATTGATAAAAACATCCATTTCCAGGTTGCCTAATGCTCTCAAATGTCAATGCTATTGGTGACTACATATTTGTTTCTTCCTAAGATTATATATTGAAACTCAACCCGGTTGAAAATGAATAATCCTATCACTCACTTTATACTTTGCCTGATTTCGTAATGTCGCTATTGATATCTGCTTTCCTATATATTTTTTCCAGGTCATAATTCGACTGACTCTTCACATGTGTTGACATTTACCTTCATTCTCTACCCGAAACCCTATTGCTAAAGAACTTTTGGTCCAAATCCTAAACTCACTCTTCTTCCTAATCCTACCGACTATCATCCTAATCCTGTAGACTATCGTTTTTGACTGGATGTTATCTTCTACATTCAATCAACCAAGGTACAAGGTCCTATGCCATTGTATATCGATTTATCTGAGACATCTATGAGGAACATAATTCAATGCTAAGTATCACAATCAATGGCCCAATGCCCTTCTGGGCTTCAAATCTTAAATAGATTTCTGTTTTCATACATATATTTCACCTCTATATTCTTATAAATATCGCAGGTTCCCAATACCATTATTCATCCAGCAGAATGATTCCTAACCCAAATCTATCATGCTATTAACTCTAACCCTACACTGTTCCCTCAATCTAACTTTACTGAAGCACAGGGACAGAGTTGGTCTTATAATACAGGAAAGTAGGGGATCTTCCACCTGCTGAGAACCTCAAAGATCCGTTCAGAAATTATATCTGGAGAAGATGTAGGCAGCTATGAAGGACCTGAAAGAGCAAAAGTCATCTTCAATAGCAAACAACCCTGTCAGGATCAAGGGTTGTGTCTGAATCAGCCTCTCTCTTCTTATTGTAGAGAAGATGGACCAAACCAGACATTTGTGGAGAGCTGTTCCTGGGTTCCTAATGTTGATATACCATTCTAACTTGTGAAAGTGTCACAGGAAGTAGAGGCAGCCTCCATCTAATGATACCCTTTGAAGCAACTCTTAGGACAAAGTCATTGAAAAGGCAGTGACCTCATTCAGTTCCTGAAGGATGTGACCTACCTCACTTCCTTGGTAATGGAACTCTCTGAACTTGGGATTTAGGAAGCCAGGCACACAAAGGCAGTCCCACTCCCAACCCAGTGGTCTACCTTGTTTGGATTTACCAAGGACAGAATCTGTTTTTCTTATTACCTACTGATGTGAGGATGGCCAAATGCCAGGAAAGCTCTGAAGAGAGGCCATTCCTGAGAAAGTAGGTAGTGGCTCACCGCTGGCTCCTGACAACTTCACAGAGTTGGCCAAGGAGACCAGATCTGAGACAGGACAGGCCATGATGTGGGAACATAATATGGCCCACCAGTCAGAGGACAGTCCGGAAAGTCACAGACCTACTTGGGGGAGGGAGGTGCCTTTGTGGGTTTGGGTGTGTTTTTGTGGTTTTGTCTGATGTTCTGAGAATAGGTAGGAAAGGCGGTTTGTTTGGTTTGGAGTAAACTGTTTCTAGTAAGTCGTTTGACAAGGCGAGTGTTTCTAAGTCTGTGTTTCCCACTGTTTCCATTGTTTTAGACTTTAAAAAAGAGAATGCATCATTGGATGTGTCCTGTCTAGTAGAAAGCTTCCCATCATTCATCCTGCCTAATTTATGAATGGACTGTGGGTTGCCTTATTGAATGGTAACACCTGCTATCTTCCTAAGTTCCTGTTTTCTTCCTGAATTCTGGCCACTCTCCAGAATAGGCTTATGGTTTTGTGTCTATGATATGTACCACATCCAAGCTCTGTGACATGGCCATGTACTGCATAGCTGAAGGGAATGGCGAACATCTCACAAAACACAGATATCAGTGTGACAAGTAAAATCTCAGTGGAGAAACCCTGCTTTTGGCCTTTTTCTTACCTATTATTCTGTTGCCCAAATGTCAGGAATGTCTTGGCCTCAGGCCACCCATTTGTGATGCATGAAGAAAACAGTTTTCAAATGGAATTGAATGGCCATCACCTGTTGCTAATTGCTTAATTGCATTGGAAACAGATGTGTCTCAATCAGCCTCTGGCCCTGTTTGAGGATGTGGCTTAGATTCTCAGCACCTGATGGATCTAGAAAAGTTCCCATGTGTGCATCTAAAATTAAAATTGCCAAAAGAGCACTCATTTTGGATGAAGTCTCTCGCCTTCCTTTGTAAGGTTCCTGACTTCCATCAAGTGAGAATAGGGATCCTTTGGGTCAAATAAGATATTCAAAGCCATGCAGAGGTGCTTGAGTTTTATCATGACTCCAAATCACATTAAGAATATATACCCGACAGTCAGTAGGCCCCAAATTGTAGAAGCAGAGCAGTATTAATGGCAGGCCTATTTGATCACTCCTGGTTCACAGGAAGGGTGTCCAGGCCACCCTGACATTAGGCAAATGAGGGGCAAGGGAGCTTATTTTGGACACTGTCTTGAGCTGCACCACTCAAGGAAACCTCCAGCCAGAGGTGATGATGAGTGTATATATGCAAGAAGATGAGGGTCATGTGGGAGTGTTTTAGTTTTAATTGTGGTCATTTTTGTGGCAGTTGGAAGAGATGACTGGGTCCACCTGGGCTTATACTCTGGTGTGATTCCCCTTAGAGAGTGCGTTCTGGAACTGACCTCATAGAAGCATGGCTGTGAATTGTGTTGGGATATTAGGAGCCCACACATGAGAGTCGCCCTTGAAATCTGAGATCTATGCCCAGGTTGGCTTTCCACAGAGCACTGGGAATATCTCCCAGCATATCACATGATTTTATTCTGAAAAACTTGGCAGAAATAGTTGAGAGTCTAAACACACATGGACCTCACATTGTAGACCTCAATGGGCCTGGCTTCATGTGACCTTTTGGCCACTCTTTGGGGAGACTTACCTGTGAGAGTTCTCCAGAGCGTTTATTGAAATGAGCCTCCTAATCATTTAATGGTTTCTGAATGAACTGAAGCCCACAATGACTCCAACTTCATACTTGAAAAATAGCTAGATAAATACCATGAAATGTTTGAAATTCTCATGACCAGGTAGGGCTGGAGAATCTTTGGTTGTCCTGTTGCTGATCATGAGTATGCCAGACAGTGCCTTGATTGACTGGGTTTCATGAAAATGGTGTAGAAAAGAGATGCCAGTAAGTTGGAGCCTGAGTACTGGGTCTAGAGCAATGGTGGGCAGGTGTGTGATAAAACGTCTGTGGTGGGCCCATGTGGATCTGCCATTGGCTTCCAAAAGGCATGTTACTGACATGGTGCAGTCAGCAGACCCTTATATGTAAAGGCATCTTGTTATATGGAGATGTTTCAGGGCAATGTTCAGAATCAGGTTGCTATGGTCAAGGGGGCAAGCTATGTGGGATAGAAGCCTGCTTGGTGCATTCTCCTGCAGACCCTGACCCACTACACGTGACAGAACTCCCTCCAGCACTGTATCCCAGTTGAACTCCTTTTATTTCATGAAGCAAATACAAAACTCCAGTGCAGCAGCAAAAAACACCATGAAAAGTGGTGGACGACCATATGGCTTCACAGTCCACACGGGGAGAAAATTAGCCCCCAGTGGCCACAGTTTACCTACAAAGAGAAAATTCAGCACTGCTGCCTCATGTTCATTGGAAAATAATAAACCATGTCGTCCAGGTCACGTAGATGCAGACCCAGCTTTGATGATGTAACTACAAAGGAAGCTAAAGATCCTGACAACTACATATATTTCAAGTGCTCAATCACAGAGGCAGTTTCTCAAGAAGTCTTTAGGCCAAAGAGCTCCATGTTTGTGGAGTATTTACCCTGTCCCTTACTTTTGGAAACTCCTCTACCTCTTCTAAAGTGTACTCCTGAGCATATTCCATTCCAGATATGTATTAAACAGATTTTCTCACTCTTCTCCTCTGAGTGTGTCTTACTTGAGGTGAAGGTAATGTTCTCAAGGAGCGTGGAAAGGTTTTTTGTGTAGCACATATTTACATACACATTTGATTCATTTACCAATTTTCCATTCGAAATACTGAATCCCTGACACTAACCGATAGCCTACTAGACTCTGACTACTAATCCTAATATGATGGAGAAAAATAACCCAAACAGAATTAAATACAAGCAGTTCAGAGGAGGCATGGTGTATAGTTGGATTGCCTTTTGCATTATATATGGTAGGAGTTATAAATCTAGTCAATTTTTTTGTTGAAATAGTTCTCCGTGTGTTTTTAAAGTTAACACATATATGAATTCCTGTCTCCCTTTCTTTGTAGCCTATTCAGCAAATGTATTTTTAAATGCACATATAGAATCATACCTGGTACCACACTTACATTCATGTGAGGTGGCTTACTTGGCAGATACAAATTGTGAGAAGAGATCACTCCTCCTAAACGCTTTTGGAACTTTAAATTCAACCTATGGGTGAGCTTCCTAGTTGAACAACATTATACATAAATCCATATTCAGTAAAATGAATATTTTTGGATCAGTGGATGATATATATTTCATGGTGAATTTCGATTGGCATAATATTGCTGCTTTATAATGTCTCTGTGTGTGTTTGTATATATATATATATATATATATATATATATATATATATATATATACAGTCTCCAGATTTTTCAAAATATGAAATATATGTGTCTTATTGTTCACTCCTAAAATTCATTATATTCCCCTATGTGGATTTATAATAAACTTTCACAAGGTTATTTTCAGAAATATTCATCCACATGAACTGCATATTTGTTTCTTAGTACTGACAACTATCTTCAGAGACTGGTGCTTACAAATCCTAATATTTCTACAGTAACTTTCTCAGTTGAACATCAATGCAAGTAGATTCCAATGGGACGTGAAGTGTATTTTGGCATTCATTTTTATTCAACACTGGTACATTATTATTTCTTCACTTTATGCACATCTTAGGATATATATTTCATCCACAAGTTCGCAAATTTATAGGCATTTGTTTCACTTTCCATCACTTCCTGATTCAGAACAAATGTATTCCTCCATGTTTCTTGACTGGTTTTTTTCATGAGACTTCTTTCAAAACACATTATTTTCGAATTCCATAATCACTTTTGAAGCAAAACTCACACACCCTTCATGATAAACCATAACCCTAACATTACATTAGAAGTATAAGTGGTTGGAATGAATGATTGTATATCATTATAAGATTTTTAAGATATTTTCAGATATCAATTCAATCCATTATTAAAAGTGGAACTAGTTGTATTATTTATTCACAGAATTGACTATTCATGCATTATCTCAATATTTATAGACAGAGGGTACACCTCTTTGTACCACCAATAATAATTTATACATCTTCAAAATATTGCTCTCAGAAATGCTGGAAGATATACTTATATCACCTGATCTACATATACATTTTATTACAGTAATATTCTGGACACAAAATGCAAACTACACACTTTTGATTGTACAAAACCCTAAATGGAAAGTGAACATGGTTTAATAAAAACATCCATGTCCAGGTTGTCTAATGCTCTCAAATTTCAATCCTATTTGTGACCACATATTTGTTTCTTTTTAAGATTTTATATTCAAACTCAACCCTGTTGAAAATGTCTAATCCTATCACTCACTTTATACTTTGCCTGATTTCGTAAGGTCTCTATTGATATCTGCTTTCCTACATATTTTTCCCAGTTCATCATTGTGACAGACTCTTCACATGTGCTGATACTTACATTCTATCTCTTAGCGAAATCCTATGACTAAAGAACTTTTGTTCCAAATTCTATACTCATTCTTCTTCCTAAACCTTCTGACACTCTTCCTAATCCTACTGACTATCCCTTTTTTACTGGATGTTCTCTTCTACATTCAATCATCCAAGGTACAATGTCCTATGTCATTGTATATCGATTTATCTGAGATATCTGTACAGAACGTAAATCAAAGCTAAGTATCCCAATCAAGGGCCGAATGCCCTTCTGGGCTTCAAATCTTACCTAGATTTCTGTTTTCATACATATATTTCCCTTCTATATTCTTATAAATATCACAAGTTCCCATATCATTATTCATCCCACAGATTGTTTCTTAACCAAAATCAAACCTCTTATTTACCCTAACCACAAACTGTTTCCTTAATCTAACTTTACAGAGGAGCAGGCACAGAGTTGGTATTAGAATACAGGAATGTGGGGGATCTATCACCTTCTGAGAACCACAAATGTCCATGCAGATATGATCCTTGGAAAAGATGTAGGCCGCTATGAAGGACCTGAGAGAGCAAAAGTCAACTTCCATGGTAAACAACCTGGTCAGGAAGAAGGGATGCGTCTGAATCAGCCTCTCTCTTCTTAATGTAGACAAGATGGACAAAACCAGGCCTGTGTGGAGAGCTGTTCCCGGGTGCTTATGGTTGATATACCATTCTAACTTGTGAAAGTGTCACAGGTAGTAGGGGGAGCCTCCAGTTCATGGGACCCTTGGAAGCAACAGTTAGAACCAAGTTGTTGCCAAGGCAGTGACCTCATTCAGTTCCTGAAGGAAGTGTCCTACCTCATTTCCTTGGTGATGGAACTCTCTGAACTTTGAATCCAAGAAACCAGGCACCCAGAGCCAGACGCAGTCCGAGTCCAAGTGGGCTCACTTGTTTGGATTTACCACAGACAGAGTCAGTCTTTCTTGGAACCTACTGATGTCAGGATGACTACATGCCAGGAGAGCTCTCAAGAGGGGCCTTTCTTGAGAAATCAGGTAGTGTCTCACTGCTGGCTCATGACAACTTCATCAAATTGTCTAAGGAGACCAGATATGAGACAGGACAGGCAATTTTGTGGGAACATAGTATGGCCCACCAGTCAGAAACCTCTCCGGATAGTTACAGTTCTACTTGGGGTAAGGAGGTGCCTTTGTGGGTGTGGGTGTGAGTTTGAGGTTTTGCCTCATGTTCTGAGAATAGGTAGGTAAGGCAGTTTGTTTGGTTTGGAGTGGACTGTGTCTAGTAAGTCGTTTGACAAGACGAGTGTTTCTATGTCTGTGTATCTCACTGTGTCTGTGGTTGTAGACATTAGAAAAGAGAATGCATCAATGGATGTCTCCTGTCTAGTAGAAAGCTTCCCAGCATTCATCATGCCCAGTTGATAATGGACTGTGGCTTGCCTTATGGTTGGGCCAAACCTGCTATCTTCTTAAGTTCCTGTTTTCTTCATGAATTCTGGCCACTCTCCAGAATAGGCTCATGGTTTTGTGTCCAAGATATGTACCACCTTCAAGCTCTGTGACATGGCCATGTACTGGATAGCTGAATTTAATTGGGAGTATCTCAGAAAACTCAGATATCAGTGTGACCAGTAAAGTCTCAATTGAGAAACCCAGCTTTGGGCCTGCTGTTGTCCTGAAAGTCAGGTAGGTCTTTGCCTCAGGCCAAACTTTGTGAAGCCTGAAGAAAACAGTTTTCAAATGGAAATGAATGGGCATCACCTGTGGCTCTTTGCTTAATTGCTTTGGTAAGGGATGGGTCTGAATCAGCCTCTTGGCCCTGAGTGAGGCTTTGGCTTATATTCCCACCACCTGATTGATCTAAAGAAAGATCCCATGTGTGCATCCTAAACAATAATGGCCAAAAGAGCAGTTATTGTTGATGAAGTCTCTCACCTTCCTCTGTAAGGTTCTTGACTTCTATCAAGTGAGAATAGGGATCCTTTGCATCAAATGAGTTCTTCTAATCCCTGCAGAGCCTGGCCCATAGGTGCTTGGATATTGTCATGATGCCAATTCACATAAAGACTCTAAACCCCAGAGTCAGAAGGCCTCAAATTGGAGAAGTGGAGCAGTATTAAATGCAGGCCTATTTGATCCATCCTGGTTCACAGGAAGAGTGTCCAGGCCACCCTGACTTTAGGCCAATGAGGGGCAAGGGAGGTTATTTTGCACACTGTCTTGGGCTGGGCCCCTCATGGACACCTCCAGCCAGAGGTAATGATGAGTGTGTATATGGAAGAAGATGAGTGACATGTGTGAGTGTTTTGGATTTAATTGTGTTCATTTGGGTGGTGGTTGGAAGAGATGACTGGGTCCACCTGGGCTTGAACTCTGGTGTGATTCCCCTTTGAAACTGATTTCTGATTCTGATCTCAGAGAAGTATTGCCATGAATTTTGTTAGGATTTTAGAAAGCCATGCCTGAGAGTCGCCTTGGAAACTGAGAGCTAGCCCCAGGGTGGCTTTCCCCAGAGTGCTGGGAATCCAGCCAGGATATCACATGATTTTATTCTGAAAGACTTGGCAGCCATAGTTGACAGTCAAAACACACATGGACCTCATACTGTATACCCCAATGGGCCTGGCTTCATGTGACCTGTTGACCACTCAAGACATTCCATATGCTGCAGATATAACCTCTTCTAACCTTGAGTTGAGCTGCATTGCTTGTGTTCCTGTCTTTCCTTGTCTTTTCATACTGTTCGCATTTCTTTCTGCTTGTTGAAACTGTTGTGTTATTGAAAATTCCCCCATATATTTATATTGCTCTTGTATCCTTGCAAAGTCTCCCTTGCAGGTGCAGTTGAGGGTCTGCCCCTCCTACAATAGGGGCAATGTGCCTACCAACCCAGCAGGCCACTGGGCTTGTTCTGAAGGTCAGTAGCAGGTCCGCCGACCTTACAGGTGTGGGCGGTGGCTCTGCCACTCTGCGGGTGCTGGGCCTGTTCTATGAGTGGGTCAGAGGTCCATCTGCCTTGGAGGCATGGGCGGTGGCTCTGCCCCTCACCCTCTCAATGTGTTTTCAAAGTTAACAAATATGTGAATTCCTGTCTCCATTTCTCTGTAGCCTATTCAGAACATGTATTTTTATATGCACATATAGAATCCTACATGGTATCACACGTACATTCTTGTGAGTTTGGCTGAATTGGCAGATAAAAATTGTGAGAAGAGATCCCTCCTCCTAAACGATTTTGGAACTGAAAAGTCAACATATGGGTTACCTTCCTAGTTGCAAAACATTATACATAAATCCATGTTCAGTAAAATGAATATTTTTGGATCTGTGCATAATATATTGCATAATATATATTTCATAGTGAATTTCAATTGGCATATATATTGCTACTTTTTAATGTCTGTGTGTGTTTTGTGTGTGTGTATATATATATATATATATATATATATATATACTCTACAGATTATTAAAAATATGAAATATATTTGTCTTATTATACACTCCCTAAATTCATTCATGTTCATGTATGTGGATTAATAATCAACTTTTCACAAGATTATTCTCAGAAAGATTCATCCACCTGAAATACATATTTGTTTTCTAGTACTGAAAATTAACTTCAGTGAATGGTGCATAGAAATCCTAATAATTCTACAGTAACTGACCCAGTTTAGCTTCAATGCAAGTAGATTTCTATGGGACATGATGTGTATTCTGACGTTTATTTTTATTCAACACTGGTACATTACTATTTTATTCAGTTTTTGCACATCATAGGATATATATTTCATCCACAAGTTCACAAATTTATAGGAATTTGTTTCATTTTCAATCAATTCCTGCTTCAAAACACATGTAGACCTCCAGGTTTCGTGACTGGGCTTTTAATGAGATTTCTTTCCAAACACATTATTTTCGATTTATATAATCACTTTTGAAGCAAAACTCACACACTCTTCATGAAAACTCATTACCCTAATATTACCATTAGAAGTATAACTGGATGGAATGAATTATTGTATATCAATATAAGATTTCCTGTATATTTTCAGATATCAATTCAGTCCATTATTGAAAGTTGAAACCAGTTATATTATATATTCACATTATGATCTATTCATTCATTATCTCTATATTCATAGACACCGTGTACACATAATTGTACCAAAGTCTAAATGGAAAGTGAGCATGTATTTCTAAAAACATCCATGTCCAGGTTGACTAATGCTCTCAAATGTCAATCCTATTGGTGACTAAATATTTGTTTCTCCTGAAGATTAAATATTCAACCTCAACCCTGTTGAAAATATCTAATCCTATCACTCACTTTATACTTTGCCTGATTTCCTAATGTCTCTATTGATATCTGCTTTCCTACATATTTTCCCCAGTTCATCACTGTGACTGACTCTTCACATGTGCTGACATTTACATTCATTCTCTACCTGAAACCCTATTTCTAAAGAAATTTTAGTCCAAATCCTATACTCACTCTTGATTCTAAACCTAATGACTATCTTCCTAATCCTACCTACTATCCCTTTTTGAATGGATGTTCTCTTCAACATTCAATCATTCAAGGTACATGGTCCTATGCCATTGTATACCAATTGATCTGAACCAACTTTGCAGGACTTAATTCAAAGCTAAGTATTTAAATCAAGGACCTAATGCACTTCTGGGATTCAAATCTTACCCAGACTTCTGTTTTCATATTTATATTTCGACTACATACTCTTATAAATATACCAGGTTCCAAATACCATTATTCATCCCACAGAATGATTCCTAACACAAATGGAACATGTTATTAACCCTAACAATACACTGTTCACTCAATCTAATTTTACAGATGAGCAGGGACAGAGTTAATCTTACAATACAGCAATGTAGGGTATCTACCACCTGCTGAAAATCTCAAATGTCCAAGCAGAAATGATCCCTAGAGAAGACGTAGGCAGCTATGAAGGACCTGAGAGAGCAAAAGTTATCTTCCATGGCAAACAAAGATGTCAGGATGAAAGGATGTGTCTGAATCAGCCTCTCTCTTCTTAATGTAGAGAGGATGGTCAAAACCAGGCCTGTGTGGAGAGCTGTTCCCAGGAGCCTATGTTTGATATACCATTCTAACTTGTGAAAGTGTCAGAGAAAGTAGGGGCAGCCTCCATCTCATGGGACCCTTGGAAGCAACTGTTAAGACAAAGTGGTTGTCAAGGCAGTGACCTCATTCAGTTCCATAAAGAAGTGACCTACCCCACTTCTTTGGTGAGGAAACTCTCTGAACTTGGAATCCAGGAAACCAGGCACCCAGAGCCATTCCAAGTCCCAGTCCCAGTGGGCTCACTTGTTTTGATTTACCAAGGACAGAGTCAATCTTTCTTGGTACCTACAGATGTGAGGAAGGCCAAATGCCAAGAGAGCTATGAAGAGGGGGCCTATCCTGAAAAAGCAGGAAGTGGTTCACTACTGGATCCTCACAACTTCACAGAGATGGCCAAGGAGACCAGATCTGAGACAGGACAGGCCATTTCATTGAAACATAGAATGGCCCACCAGTCAGAAGACACTCTGGATCGTCAGAGACCTACTTGGGGAAGGAGGTGCCTTTGTGTGTGTGGGTGTGGGTTTGTGGTTTTATCTCATGTTTTGAGAATAGGTAGGAAAGGCGGTTTGTTTGGTTTGGAGTGGACTGTTTCTAGAAAGTCATTTGACAAGGCGAGTGTTTCTATGTAAATGTATCCAACACTGTCCGTGGTTGTAGACATGTGAAAGAGAATGCAACAATGGATATGTCCTATCTAGTAGAAAGCTTCCCAGCATTCATCCTACCCAATTTGTGAATGGATTGCAGCTTGCCCTATAGATGAGCAACCCCTACTATCTTCCTAAGTTTTGGTTTTCTTCCCGCATTCTGGCCACTATTCAGAATAGGCTTATGGTTTTGTGTCCAATATATGTACCACCTCCAAGCTCTTTGACATGGCCATGTAATGGATAGCAGAATGGAATGGCGAGCATCACAGAAAACGCAGATATCAGTGTGACCAGGAAAGTCTCAGTGGAGAAACCCTACTTTGGACCTTTTGCTTACCTATTGTTCTATTGCCCTGAATGTTAGGAAGGTCTTTGCCTCAGGCCACCCTTTTGTGAAACCTGAAGAAAACCATTTTCAATTGGAAATGAATGGGCATCACCTGTGGTTCTTTGCTTAATTGCTTTGGAAAGGGATGTGTCTGAATAAGCCTCTTGACCCTCTGTCAGGCTATGGCTTAGATTCTCAGCACCTGATGGATCTAAAGAAAGTTCCCACGTGCGTATCTGAAACCAAAATGGTAAAAATATCGGTCATTGTGGATGAAGTCTCTTGCTTTCCTCTGTTAGGTTCCTGACCTCCATCAAGTGAGAATAGGGATCCTATGGGTCAAATGTGTTATTCAAAGCCCTGCAGAGCTGCTTTGGTTTTCTCATGACTCCAATTCACATAAAGAATCTAAACCACACAGTCAGAAGGCCTCAAATTTGAGAAGCAGATCAGTATTAAGGGCAGGCCTATTTGACCACGCCTGGTTCACAGGAAGTATGTCCAGGCCACCCTGAAGTTTGGCAAATGAGGTGCATGGGAGCTCATTTTGGACACTGTCTTGGGCTGTGCCCCTCATGGAATACTCCAGCCAAAGGTTATGATGAATGTCTATATGGAAGAAGTTCAGTGCCATGTGGGAGTGTTTTGGTTTTAATTGTGGTCATTTATGTGGTGGTTGGAAAAGATGACTTGTTCCAACTGGGCTTGGACTCTGGTGTGATTCCCCATAAGTCTGAGTTCTGAAACTGACTTCAGACTAGTATTTCCATGAATTGTGTTGGGATTTTAGGAGGCCACACATGAGAGTCACCCTTGTAAACTGAGTTCTAAGCCCATGATGGATTTCAAAATCACACTTGGAATCTCATCCAGGATATCATATGATTTTATTCCTAAATAGTTGGCAGCCATAGTTAAGAGAGAAAACACACATGGATCTCACATTGTAGACCTCAATGGGCCTGGCTTCATGTGACCTTTTGGCCCCTATTTGGGAATCCTTGCCTGTGAGAGTTCTCCAGAGCTTTCTTTCAAATGAGCTTTCTCAAAATTTTATGGTTCCTGGATGAATGGGAAACCCACAGTGGCTCCAACTTCATCCTTGAAAATGGCTAGATAAATATCATGAAATTTTGGACATTCCCTTGACCAGGGGGCACTAGAAAACCTTTCGATGTTCTATTGCTGATCATGAGTGTACCAGACAGTGCCTTGATTGACTGGGTTTCAAGAAAATGGTGTAGAACAGAGATGCCAGTAAGTTGGAGCCTTCTGAGTAGTGGGCCAAGAGCAGTGGTGTGCGGGTGTGTGATAATACATCTGTGTTGTGGCCATCTGGATCTGCCATTGGCTTTCAAATTGCTTGTGACTGACATGGTGCAGCCAGCAGACCTTTATATGAAAAGGCATCTTGTTATATGGAGACAATTCTGGGCAATGTTGAGAATCAGGTTGCTGTGGATAAGGGGGCAAGCTATGTGGGATAGAAGCCTGACTGGTGCATTCTCCTGTAGACACTGATCCACCAAACATAACAGAATTCCCTCCAACACGGGGACGATTTCAACTCCATCTATTTCAAGAAACAAATACCAAACTCCCAGTGTATCAGCAAGAAAGACCATGAAAAGTGGAGGATGACCAAAGGGCTTCACAGTCCACACGGGGAGATATTTAGCCCCAATGGCCTTAGTTTACCTACAAAAAGAGAATTAATCTCTGCTGTGCCATGTTCATTGGAAAATAAGAAAACATGTCCTCCAGGTCACATAGATGTAAATCCAGCTTTGATGGTCTCACTACAAAGGAAACTAAAGCTCCTGACAACAACATATATTTCAAGTGCCCAACCTCAGAGGCAGTTACTCAAGAAGTCTTTAGGCCAGCAGAACTCCATGTTTGTGGAGGGTTTACCCTGTCCCTTACTTTTGGAAACTCCTCTACCACCCCCAAGGTTTTGAACTCCTGAGCATTTTCCATTCCAGATATGTATTCACAGATTTTCTAATTCTTCTCATCTAATTATGTCTTACTTTGGGACAAGGTAATGTGAAGGCATTGTTCTGGATGAGAGTGGGAAGTTTCTTGTGTAGCACATATATGCATACACATTGAATTCATTTTCCTATTTTCTATTCGTAATACTGAATCCCTGACACTAAACCATACCCTACTAGACTCTGACTACTAATCCTAATATGATGGAGAAAAATAACCCAAACAGAATAGAAATACATGCAGTTCAGAGCAGGCATGGTGTATAGTTGGACTTGCCTTTTGCGTGATGAAGGCTTGGTGTTAAAAATCTAGTCAATTTTTTATTGAAATAGTTCTCTATGTGTTTTTAAATTTAACAAATATGTGAATTCCTGTCTTCCTTTCTCTGTAGCCTATTCAGCACATGTATTTTTATATGCACATATAGAATCCTTCCTGGTATCACACGTACATATTTGTGAGTTGGCTGACTTGGCCGATGCAAACTGTTAGACGAGATCACTCCTCCTAAATGCTGTTCGAACTGAAAATTCAAACTATGGGTGAGCTTCCTATTTGAACAACATAAATCCATGTTCAGTAAAATGAATATTTTTGCATCTGTGGATGATATATATTTCATGGTGAATTTCGATTGGCATACATAATGCTACTTTTTAATGTCTCTGTGTGTGTGTATTTATATATATATATATATATATATATATATATATATATATATATGTATTCACTCTCCAGATTTTTCGAAATATGAAGTATATGTGTCTTATTATACACTCCCTAAATTCATTCATATTTACGTATGTGGATTTATAATCATCTTTTCACAAGATTATTCTCCGAAATATTCATCCACCTGAAATACACATTTGTTTTTTCCTAGTACTGACAACTAACTTCAGGGGATCATATGATGGCCCCAATGGGAGTTCATCATCCCCCTGTACCACATCACTGTGTGGAGAATGACGAGTTAGAAAGGCTAAAAGCTATCTTGTTAGGAATTTTCAGCAAAATTGAGGTGCTCCAAAACCTAGAGGAAGGATTTCCATCACTGGCCAATCAGCTACGGGCGCTCAAACTTGAGTGATTTGTCCACACGGAGGGTCACGCTGCTTATTTAGCAAATCACCCTGCGGCTAGAATCTGCTGTGCGCACCGGGAAACGACCAGATAGCAACGCAAAGACACAGCACTGAAAATTCTGTGGGCTCCTGCCAGCTGTGCAATCACTGTGGTCAGTGCTGAATTCTGGGTTTGAGACGGGGGAAGGAAGCAGTCCAATTCAGTTCTCTACACCGGTCATTCCACAGAGGAAGCCAGCGGCCACCATCTTGGAGAGCTGACATCACCATCGCTGTTTTCGACTGATCGCATCTCATTCAGCTATAGAACAGGTAATTTCAGGCTGCCATTCACCTGCATCTTGCAGACAATTACTCAGGCTCAGTGCTAAAGAACCCACAGAAATTTCTTCTTAGAGCCTGCTCCTATCAAAACATACACCGAGCACGGAGCGGCCAAATTCCGGCTCCTGGAACTGCTCTGGCCCAGGGCTAAAGAACCCGCAGAAACTGCTTCTCAGTCCGGGTCCTGCTGAATACTGTGGAGGTAAATACCAACCAATCCTTCATAGGCAGTGGCAACAGGATTGAGATGGGGCTTGTGAGGGCCAGTCAGGACTCACCCGTTGCTTTGGTCACCCGGCAAACGGAACTAAATGCTGCCGTTCGCATGGGATACCAACATGGCAGAGATCTGATGTCATCACAAAGCGGTGGAGGGGATAACTTCATCAATACAAGTTACGACAGAAACAGTTGGTCTGTTGGTAAAGAAAGTGACTCACAAACACCCAAGTCTCTCTCACTTTGTCATCAAGCCAGAGGGGCAGAGCAGAGCTGCCGCCTGCGCCTGGAAGAGGCCCAGCGACCCACCAGCGTGGTAGTCACGTCACCACAATTCTCGTAGGGGCAGAGCATTGCCGCTGCTTGTGCCCGGAACAGGCCCAGTGACCCGCAGGCATGGTTGTCACGTCACCCCAATTGGAGTAGGGCTAGAGCAGAGCCACAGCCCGAGCCCGCGAAGTAGTCAGACCTGCAACGGACCTGCGGAACAGGCCCAGCAGCCTGCCGGCATGGTAGACACATCACCCCAATTGGAGTAGGGGCAGAGCAGAGCCACTGCCCGTGCCTGCAAGGTAGGCAGACCTGCGACTGACTGGCAGAACAGGCCAGGCGGCCTGCCGGCATGGTAGACACGTCACCCCAATTGGAGTAGTGGCAGAGCAGAGTCATCGCCCACGCCCGGAACAGGCCCAGCGACCCGCTGGCGTGGTAGACACGTCACCCCAATTAAAGTAAGGGCAGAGCAGAGAGGCCGAACGTGCCTGCAAGGTAGCCAGACCTGCGACCGACCGGCAGAACAAGCCCAGGGTTCCAACTACAAATCATAATATGATGGAGAAAAATAAACCAAACAAAATAGAAATACAAGCAGTTCAGAGGAGGCATGTTGTATAGTTGGAGTTGCCTTTTTCATGATATAGCGTAGGAGTTAAAAATCTACTCAAGTATTTCTTGAAATAGATTTCCATGTGTTTTTAAACTTAACAAATATGTGAATACCTGTCTCCCTTTCTCTGTAGCCTATTCAGCACGTGTATTTTAATATGAACATATAGAATCCTACCTGGTGCCACACGTACATTCTTGTGAGGTGGCTGACTTGGCAGATACAAATTGTGATAAGAGACCACTCCTACAAAACGCTCTTGGAATTGAATATTCAGCCTATGGGTTAGCTTCCTAGTTGAACAACATTATACGTAAATCCATTTTCACAAAAATGAATACTTTTGGATCTGTGGATTATATATATTTCATGATGAATTTCGATTGGTGTATATATTGCTACTTTTTAATGTCTCTCTGTGTGTGTGTGTATAAATATACACTCTACAGATTTTTCAAAATATGAAATATATGTGTCTTATTATACAATCCATAAATTCATTCATATTCATGTATATGGATTTATAATCAACTTTCACATGGTTATTCTCAGAAATATTCATCCACCTGAAGTACATATTTGTTTCTTAGTACTGAAAACTAACTTCAGTGAATGGTGCATACAAATCCTAATATTTCTATCATGACTGACCCAGTTGAACATCAATGCAAGTAGATTCCTATGGGACATGATGTGTATTTTGATGTTCATTTTTATTCAACACGGGTACATTACTATTTCTGCAGTTTATGCACATCATAGGATGTATATTTTATTCACAAGTTAGCAAATTTATAGGCATTTGTTTCACTTTCAATCACGTCCTGCTTTAGAACCCATGAATTCCTCCATGTTTCTTGCCTGGTATTTTCATAAGAACTCTTTCCATACATATTATTTTCAAATTCCATAATCACTTTTGAAGCAAAACTCACACATCATTCATGATAAACAATAATCCTAATATAACCAATAGATGTATAACTGATTACAATGAATCATTGTATATCAATATAAGATTCCTTATATATTTTCAGATATCAATTCCATCTATTATTTAAAGGGGAACCAGTTATATTATTTATTCACACAATGGTCACTTCATACATTATCTCTATATTCATAGACACAGGGTACACCTCTTTGTACCCCCAATACTAATTTATACGTCTTCAAAATACTGCTCTCAGAAATGGTTGAAGAAATACTCATGTCATTTGATCTACATATACATTTTGTCACAGTAATATTCAGGACACAAAATGCAAATGTCACTCTTCTGATTGTACCAAAGCCTAAACGGAAATGAGTATGCATTACTAAAAACATCCATGTCCAGGTTGCCTAATGCTCTCAAATGTCAATCCTATTAGTGACTACATATTTGTTTCTTCCTAAGATTATATATTCAACCTCAACCCTGTTGAAAATGTCTAATCCTATCACTCAATTTATACTTTGCCTGATTTCCTAATGTCTCTACTGATATCTGCTTTCCTACATATTTACCCCAGTTCAATATTGTGACTGACTCTTCACATGTGCTGACATTTACATTCACTCTAGCCGAAACCCTATTGCTAAAGAACTTTTCCTACAAATCCTATACTCACTCTTCTTTCTGAAGCTACCATCTTTCTTCAAAATCCTACAGACTATCCTACTTTGAATGGATGTTCTCTTTGACATTCATCTTTCAGAATGATTCCTAACCAAAATCGAACATGTTATTAACCCTAACCATACACTGTTCCCTCAATCTAACTTTACAGAAGAACAGGGACAGAGTGTTCTTAAAATACAGGAATGTAGGGTATCTTCCACCTGTTGAGAACCTCAAAGGTCCATGCAGAAATGATCCCTGGAGAAGATGTAGGCATCTATGAATGACCTGAGAGAGCAAAAGTCTTATTCCATTGCAAACAACCTGATCAGGATGAAGGGTTGTGTCTGAATCAGCCTCTCTCTTCTTAATGTAGAGAAGATGGACCAATGGAGGCCTGTGTGGAGAGCTGTTCCAGGGTGCCAATGGTTGATATACCATTCTAACTTGTGAAACTGTCCCAGGTAGTAGGGGCAGCCTCCATCTCATGGGACTCTTGGAAGAAGCTGTTAGGACAAAGTGGTTGCCCCGGCAGTGACCTCATTCACTTACTGAAGGAAGACACCTCACCTCTCTTCCTTGGTGATGGAACTCTCTGAAATTGGGATCCCGGAAGCCAGGCACCCAGAGCCAGTCCCAGTACCAGTCCCTGTAGGGGAGGACAGAGTCAGTCTTTCTTGGTGCCTACTGATGTGAGGTTGGCCTAATGCTAAGAGAGCTCTGAAGACAGGCCTTTCCTGAGAAAAAGTCAGTTTCTCACTGCAGTCTCCTGACAAATTCACAGAGTTGGCCAAGGAGAACAGATCTGAGACAGGACAGGCTACTACGAGGGAACATAGTATGGCCCACCAGTCAGAGCACACTCCAAATAGTCACAGACCTACTTGGGGGAAGGAGGTGCCTTTGTGGGTGTGGGTGTGGGTTTGTGGTTTTGTCTCATGTTCTGAGTATTTGTAAGAAAGGCAGTTTGTTTGGTTTGGAGTGAACAGTTTCTTGTACGTCATTTCACAAGGCAAGTGTTTCTATGTCTGTGTATCCCACTGTGTCCGTGGTTCTAGACATTGGAAAAGAGAATACATCAATAGATGTGTCCTGTCTAGTTCAAAGCTTCCCAGCATTCAACCTGCCCAATTTATGAATGGACATCGGCTTAACTTATGGATGGGCAACACCTCTTATTCCAAGGTTCCTGTTTTCTTCCTGAATTCTGGCCACTCACCAGAATAAGTTCATGGTTTTGTGTCCAAGGTATGTACCACCTCCAAGCTCTGTGAAATGGCCTTGTACTGGATAGCTGAAGGAAATGGCGAGCATCTCAGAAAACTCAGATATCAGTGTGACCAGGAAAGTCTCAGTGGAGAAACCCTTTTTTGGCTATTTGCTTACCTATGGTTCTGTTGCCCTGAATGTCAGGAAGGTATTTACCTCAGGCGACACCTTATTGATGCCTGAAGAAAACAGTTTTCAAATGGAAATGAATGGGCATCACCTGTGGCTCTTTGGTTAATTGCTTGGGAAAGGAATATGTCTTAATAAGTCTCTTAGCCATGTGAGTGGCTGCAGCTTAGATTCTCAGCATCTGATGGATCTAAAGAAAGATCCCATGTGTGCACCCAAAACCAATATGGCCAAAAGAGCAGTCATTGTGGATGAAGTCTCTCACCTTCCTCTGTAAGGTTCCTGACTTCCATCAAGTGAGAATAGGGATACTTTGTGTCAAATTAGTTCTTAAAAGCCCTGCAGAGGCTAGCTAATAGGTGCTTGGGGTTTCTCATGACTCCAATTCACATAAAGAATCTATACCTGACTGTCATAGGCCTCAAATTGGAGAAGCAGAGCAGTATTAACGGTATGTCTATTTGATCACTCCTGGTTCACAGAAAGGGTGTGCAGGCCACCCTGACTTTAGGCAAATGAGGGGCAAGGGAGCTTATTTGGACGCTCTCTTGGGCTGCGCCCCTCATTGAAACCTCCATCCAGAAGTTATGATGAGTGTCTTTATGGAAGAAGTTGAAGACCATGTGGGAGTGTTTTGGTTTTAATTGTGGTCATTTGTTTGGCGGTTGGAAGAAATGACTGTGTCCACCTGGGCTTGAACTCTGGTGTGATTCCTCTTAGAGACTGATTTCTGGAAGTGACCTCAGAGAAGTATTGCCATGAATTGTGTTGGAATTTTAGGAGGCCACACAAGAGACTCCCCCTTGGAAACTGAGATCTAAGCACTGGTTGGTTTTCTAGAGAGCACTGGGAATCTCAGCCAGGATATCACATGATTTTATTCTGAAAGACTTGGCAGCCATAGTTGAGAGTCAAAACACACATGGACCTCACATTGTAGATCTCAATGGGCCTTGCTTCATGGGACCTTTTGGGCATTCTTTTGGATGCCTTGCCAGTGAGAGTTTTCCAGAGATTTCATTGAAATGAACTTCCTCACCATTTAATGGTTCCTGAAAGAATTGAAACCCACAGTGCCTCCAACTTCATCGTTGAAAAATGACTAGATAAATACCATGAAATTTTTTTAATTCCCATGACCATGTGGCATGGGAGAAACTTTTGATGTCCTGTTGCTGATCAAAAGTGTACCAGACAGTGCCTTGATTGACTGGGTTTCATAAAAATGGTGTATAACAGAGATGCTAGTTAGTTGGAGACTGCTGAGTAGTGGGGCCAGAGCTGTGGTGTGCAGGTGTGTGATGAAACATGTGTGCTGGGGCCATGTAAATCTGCCATTGGCTTCCAAATGGCTTGTGACTGACATGGTGCAGCCAGCAGACCCTTGCATGTAAAGGCATCTTGTTACCTGGAGAGTATTCAGGGCAATGTTCAGAATCAGGTTGCTTTGGTCAAGCGGGCAAGCTATGTGGGATAGAAGTCTGGTTGGTGCATTCTCCTGCAGACCCTGACTCACAACACGTGACAGAACTCCCTCCAGCACTGTGTCCCAGTTGAACTCCTTGTATTTCATGAAGCAAATACCAAACTCCTAGTGCAGCAGCTAGAAACACGACGAAAATTTGAGGATGACCAAATGGCTTCACAGTCTACACTGGGAGACTTTTAGCCCCCAGTGGCAACAGTTTACCTACAAAGAGAGATTTCAGCACTTCTGCCGCATGTCCACTGGAAAATAAAAAAACTATGTCCTCCAGGTCACATATATGCAGACCCAGGTCTGATGGTCTCACGACAAAGGAAGCTAAAGCTCCTGACAACAACATATATTTCAAGTGCCAAAATCAGAGGAAGTTTCTCAAGCAGTCTTTAGGATTGCAGAGTTCCATGTTTGTGGTATTTTTACCCTGTTTCTTACTTTTGGAATCTCCTCTAGAACCTCCAAAGATGTGAACTCCTGAACATTTTCCATTGCAGATATGTATTCACAGATTTTCTAACTTTTCTTCTCTAATTGTGTCTTACTTGGTGCGAAGGTAATGTCAAGGAATTGTTCTGAATGAGAGTGGGAAGATTTTTGTGTAGCACATATTTGCATACACTTTGGATTCATTTTCCAAATTTACATTTAAAATACTAAATCCCTGACTGTCAGGGGTAGAAGGAATTTCTCCTTCATAGAATAGCCTGACACTTACAAGAAACAGCCCCCTGGCAGACATCCTGCCTAGGAGATATCCTGTAACCATCTGTCTCCCTGAGACATCATGGGGCCATCTGTCTTACTGAAACATCCTGAGGTTATCTCACCTTGTGAAGACATCCAGGAACTGCCAATAAGAGAGCTTTCCCATACCCAGTATATAAATACCCCTGTGTGAACAATAAAAATTTGCAGCTTGATTAAAACTCCTGTCTTGTTGTCATCTCTCGTGTCTCTTGTCCCTTCATTACTCCCCATCTAGGTTCACCACCCCCGTTGATGTGTCCTGCCGGCCGGGATATCTGGCACCTACCTACTGGGGCTCGAGCCTTTGACTGAGGGGGAAACCTGTCCTCAGGGAAGACTTAAAAAAGCGGAGCTTGCGATTGCCTCAGCAGACACCACCGAAAGACAGATCCAGGAGGAGAGTGGGGATGACACATGGTGAGTGACCCACCATGGGACAAGCAGTTTCGTCACATGATTTGTTTTTTTCAGGCCTCAAGGAGGCCCTCAAGACATAGGGGGCACATGTTAAGAAAAAGGACTTAAAATTATTCTTTTCATACATAGGAGAATTGTGTCCATGGTTTCCCCCTGAAGGGTCCATTGATGGTAGAAAATGGCTTAGAGTAGGAGACTGTTTAAACCATTTTTTTTGTTGTTGTTGAAGAAAAAGTCCTAGAACAAAGGTATATTAGACCTTTTGTAGACATTAATATTTTATAAGATTTTTAAACACCTAGAAAAATTTGTAAGTTTAAATTTAAAGACATTTATATTTATCTGTTTATCCAATTTAAATTGAACCATTTAAATCACGTGAATTAAAGATCTTTGGATCCACTTTGAAATAGTAAGCTTGCCTTAATTTGATTTTAATTGGAGTCAGTGGTCTTTTCTTGCATCCTGGTGTAATATTTTGTAGTTTCCCATCGAGATGACCCTGCCCCAATAGATCACAAGACCAGACTACTGGAAATTCTGAAGCTGGCCTTCCCTCCAGGGCTCCGGCATGGAGAGGCAATTTCCAAGGCCTTGGTGTGAGATTTTGGTCCAGGGAGCACTGCAGTGAACCACCGCCCTAAAACTATTAGCAAGCACATGGTGGAGGAGGCCTCCATAGGTAAGTGGCGCCTATATAACATCTGATATCCGGTTAAGGGAGATCTCTTCTGATGACAGAGTGGTGTCCTGGGGAGACACACATATACTCCTGTCTGGTACAGTAACGAGAATCATTCTGTCCTCTGTTATGTTCTGTAGGGAATTCCTCTGAAAGCATAGAGAGGTGCCAATGGGCACGCAGGAGCTCCTATCCCAGAGCTTTAGCAAGACGTTGCATAGTTCCTCTGTTTTTCTGTTTCTGCGCTGGTTTTCTGTTTTTTTGTGTGTTTTGTTCTGTGTTTCATATGTTTTTTTTTTTTGGTTTGTTTTAGTGTGTTTTGTTGTGTGATTTCTGTGGTAAAACTTAACTGAAAATGGGTAATAAAGCAAGTAAACTGACACCCATTTGGACTGTGTTTTAAAGAACTGTGATGAACTTTAATACCCTTTGTTAAGCAGGATGAGAGAAGCCCCTAGCTGGCTGCCTGGAGCACACCCACTGCAGAGGGCAATGCCTGCTGGGGACCTAAGAACTGAGTATCTCCCAGGTTAACACGTGAAACTCCTTAAAACCCCTTGTCCCTTCAGATCGATAGAATCACAACCATTGGGCAGAGACCCCTGTTTTTCTCCTTTGTTAGCAAAGCAGTAAATCTCCCTTTTCCTTTTTCTCAAACCCTGTCCTCATTATTAAATTGGTATTAATTGGCTTCAAAATCAGGAACCAAACTTTAAGTTACAATTTTTGGTACCCCCCACACCCCGGAACTCTTTGAGAGCTGACTACTGAAATGTTAGGAGACGGAGCGTGCTTGGGGTGGAACCGAACAAGAGGAGCTAATCCTGTAAGTGAAAGGAGGGACTGAGGGACTTCCAGCAGCTGCCCAAGCCCTGTTGCTTCAGAGAATTACCTACTTCCTTCCCTGCACTGTAAGGATTTTGCCATCTCTGTTTTCTTAAAAAAGAGAAAAAGAAAAAGGGGACACTAAATACAGTAAAGTCACCATGGAGACTCTTGATTTTACATTTCAGGTTGTCCCTCTGTGAAAACATCTGGTTCCCTTGTGGGAAAATCTATGGTGCCACTGGTGTAGGAGATTTTTCTCTTATCTGCTCTGGTTTAAAGGCTTCTGTCTGTAAGCCATAGTCTGGAGCTCCTTTCAGTCTGTCTTGTGTCTTTGTTTCTGACCCTTTAAGACATGTGCAATAATGTGTTGATATTATAAATCATTTCTTGGGAATGATCTTAGCTGAATGTGTATCTAAATGATGATGTTTTATTGTAACAATCTGGCATCTGAATGGGTTTTTGAAGCATTGCACAATCTTGCAGTTAAAAGTCGGGTTTAGGAAATTGTTTAGTTTATGATTTCAGATAATTCATGCCAGAGAACTTAAATACTTAGGATGGAAAACTAGAGAACTCTACTTCCAAGTTGGCAAGTAACTTCCCAATCATTCAGGCTTTTTTTTCACCAATTTTTAATTGGGTAGCCTGGGAAAATGTCACTGTGTCTACCAGTGCATTAATTTGGACAAGGATAGTAAATCATAGTATGGTATCTGTTGACAAAAAAAGATATAAAGATGTAAAATTTTGTAAACTGTGTCTTAAACTTGTATCATAAAATTTTGTGAATTTTGTCTTAAAATTGTATTATAATTTTCAACATCTGAACCTGAAAATTATGGTTGAAATGCCTTAGGCCTGAGGTGTCTGCTCAGAATAGCAGCTTTTTCCTGCTCCTTCCAGACCTCAGCCAGGACTTATGTTGAATGGCAAATGAAAGAGGCCTGCAAGCTCAGTAGGAGAGTGATCTGAGGCCTAAAAAAAATAAATTGTATGGTATTTACTAATTAATGGCAAGTCAATTTTTCTAGGACTCTTATTTTTTCCTTAGATTCTTTATTTTTTTTTTTTTTGAGCTCATTATTTTGATCCTAAAGACCTAGGATGATGTTTTTCTGACCAGTTCTATCTTTGACTAACTGTGTAGTTTTTGAAACATTGCAATGGATATTTCAACTGGAAAAGCTACAAGGCCTTTACTATTATTATGTGTGCACAATTTTGTTATGTGTTGTATGTCTATATATTCATATGTCCGTATATCATATATATGATACACAAATTAACATTTATAAAGAGCACTCATTAAAACAAAAACGCTCATAAAAACAAATTTTAAAAAGTGGATCCAAAGATCTTTAATTCAAGTGATTTAAATAGTTGAATTTAAATTGGATAAAGAGATAAAAATAAATGTCTTTAAATTTAAGCTTACAAGTTTTTCTAGGTGTTCAAAAATCTAATAAAATATTAATGTCTACAAATGTTCTAATATGCCTTGGTTCTAAGACTTTTCCTTCAACAAAAAAATGGTTTACACTGTTCAATATATTTGTCTAATATATTGATAAATAAGTAAAGTAAATTTGATATGGGATTACTCATTCATGAGTACTTTTGTTAGATATCTGATTGATTTACTAAGGTCTGTATAAGTTTGTATTAATGTCTGTATAAGATTGTAATAATCAGTCATGTGTTAAAGAGACAAAAATTTCTTAAAACATAAGTTTACCCATAGCATTGTGTTTATTAAGTTTTATTTTTTCTAGAGCAAGCAACCATAAAAATTAAACAACTGATTAAATAAGAACTGTTATTTTAGAGCACTGTACTGCCATTTATTTAAAAGCTAAACTTGGTTAATGTAGAAACTTCAATGTAATTGTGATGCTATTAATGTGCTCATATCTTTCAGGTATACGAATCTGTAAGGTAGAAACTTTAAAAGAGCATTATTTCAAGCTGGTGTTCTGAAGTTGTATGGTAAAAAAATATATTGGGCATTCATTTACTTCTTATCAATAAGATATGTAAAGTTGTATGTTACTTTTTACATTGGGGAACAATTTAAATGTATTTTTATGTTAATGAGAGTCTAATCTATATAAAGGTTAAAAACTTTCAGCCTTTCTTAAATTCATGTTTTAAATGTGATATCATATGGTGTTAACTAATGTTCATGTGACCTCAAATAATATATGTAATCTTTGTAAAATGATATTTAAAAAAACAAAGATCATCTTTAGAAGTAAAACACTTAAGTTTTATAAAGAGCCCTGCCTTACCTGAGATAAGGCTCTGTGTCCCATCTTACTATATGTGAGAATGACTACGAAAGCAGTAGGTCAGATATTATTTCATTTAAACTTATGTTCAAAAGTTGTTTTTTTTTCTGTCAAGATTTCTAGGATCTCAAACAGGGGATATAATGTATAACTCAGCTTAAAACTTCAGGGTAGCTATTACACGAACTAAGTATTTTTACTCTTGTTAAAAAATTTTATTTTGTAATTTTCTTATAAGTGATCTAAAGATTCCTTGTTAGTGTTTTACAGAAGTGTTGCTTTAAGAACACAACATGGGTTAATTTAAGATAATAAGTCATCACCTACAAGACAGACAGAATAATACAGATCCCAGTTAATAAAAAAGATAAATAATTATAAAGTTATAGACATTAAAGCCCAGTACTCTTAATATAAGGCTGTTAAAATTTATTTGCTGGATGATTAAGATTAGGATTTATATTAAAGTTACATGAAAAGGGACAAGAAAACCAATATTTGGCTCTTGCCCTCTGAGTCAGTCTGAATCCAGGGAACAAGGGACTTCTCAAAGAGCTTTGCAACTCTGGGCCTCATATCTTCCCAATTAGGGAGATTAATGAGACCCCTGGAGAACAGAAAGCCAATCAGTGCATTTGCTAAGAAGAGGAGAGTCATCAGAGAAGGGAGACATCCCTGATGCTTCCAAGGGTAGCCACATGGTCAAGCAAGACCTGGACCCACCTAGCGCAAATGGCACTAGCAGAACTGAGAAGCTGCTCTCAAGTTTCCGCAGGAATGACTCCCATAAAAGCTCAGCTGACTGTTAACAATAGATAGAAACAAAAGTCAGTTTGACTGTTTCATGATAAACACTTAGGAAAGACAGTTAAAACCAAAATACAGCCATTTCTGGGCATTTTAAATAATAATATTAATAATAATAATAATAATTTTTTATACACATTATGTTAGCCTCCCAAAATAAGTAAGACTGGAGGCTACAAAGAAGGATTCCCAGAAAGGAATGCCTGATAACTATAAAAAGAGACTATCAAGAGGAGCTGCCAGAGGCAGAAATTTTTAGTTTAAGGCCTACAGATATTCCTAACCTACAGGTAGGGTTGGTGTTTGCTAGTACGATTATCCAGCCCTGAGTAACAGAATTAAAGGTTTCTCTATTACACACAGAGGTCATACTAGTAAAATGATTTTGCAAGATCAGATGATATTAAATCATTAAACTGTATCTTATGGAGAGGGATAACTGTAACACTAAATATTAAATATTAAGTTGACAGTCCTGATAACTGGGAATATTAAAGCCTGCTGAGGGAACATCTATACAGTGACATGTTCCAGCTGCTGCAACATTTTTTCAGTACTCATGGTTCTTGTTTCTCACACAGAAGAACCCATCCCCAGATGAATTTACAACCTGTTCTTCCCCAACCAGACTTCAAAACGAACTGATTTCTAAAAGGCAACTCATGTCCCTCAACTGACTTCTAAAAGGCAACTCATGTCCCTTATACTGTGCCCACTCACGTCACTCTCTCTCAGCTCAGAAGAAGCCAAAATGAGTGACGCCTCTCGTCTTACAACTATGGAGCCAAAAATAAATAGAATATCAATATAAGTAATTAATTAAGTCAGGTAAAACCAGGAATCCAATTTTGGGTGAGTTCTAAAAATTTGGAGACTGTTACCTGAGGGATTAAAATTCCCTCATTGCTCTTTCCCTACCCTATCAAAAATTTGGAAGGGACACATTAAAAAAGGGGGAATGATTTGCATTTCTCTGACTGCTAGAGATGGTGAGCATTTTTTCATATACTTGTTGATTGATTGTATGTCCTCCTCTGTGAAATTTCTGTTCAGGTCCTTGGCCCATTTGTTGATTGGGTTATTCGTTATCTCATTGTCTAATTTTTTTAGTTCTTTGTATATTCTGAATATTAGCGCTCTGTCTGAAGTGTGAGGAGTAAAGATTTGTTCCCAGGACGTAGGCTCCCTATTTACCTCTCTTATTGTTTCTTTTGCTGAGAAAAAACTTTTTAGTTTGAGTAAGTCCCATTTGTTGATTCTAGTTATTAACTGTTGTGCTATGGGTGTCCTATTGAGGAATTTGGAGCCCGACCCCACAGTATGTAGATCATAGCCAACTTTTTCTTCTATCAAACGCCATGTCTCTGATTTGATATCAAGTTCCTTGATCCACTTTGAGTTAACTTTTGTGCATGGCGAGAGTAAGGGATTCAGTTTCATTTTGTTGCAAATCTCACTCCAGTAAGATTGGCAGCCATTAGGAAGTCAAACAGCAACAAGTGCTGGCGAGGATGTGGGGAAAAGGGTACTCTTGTACATTGCTGGTGGGACTGAAAATTGGTGCGGCCAATTTGGAAAGCAGTATGGAGATTTCTTGGAAAGCTCGGAATGGAACCACCATTTGATCCAGCTATTCCCCTACTTGGTCTATTCCCTAAAGACCTAAAAAGAGCACACAATAGGGACACTTCTACATCCATGTTCATAGCAGCACAATTCACAATAGCAAGACTGTGGAACCAACCTAGATGCCCTTCAATAGACGAATGGATAAAAAAAAATGTGGCATTTATACACAATGGAGTATTACTCTGCATTAAGAAATGACAAAATCATAGAATTTGGAGGGAAATGTATGGCATTAGAGCAGATTATGCTAAGTGAAGCTAGCCAATCCCTTAAAAACAAATGCCAAATGTCTTCTTTGATATAAGGAGAGTAACTAAGAACAGAGTAGGGACGAAGAGCATGAGAAGAAGATTAACATTAAACAGTGATGAGAGGTGAAAGGGAAAGGGAGAGAGAAGGGAAATTGCATGTAAATGGAAGGAGACCCTCAGGGGTATACAAAATTACATAAAAGAGGAAGTGAGGGGAAAGGAGAAAAATATAAGGGGGAGAAATGAACTACAGTAGAGGGGGTAGAGAGAGAAGAGGGGAGGGGAGGGGGGAGGGGGGATAGTAGAGGATAGGAAAGGCAGCAGAATACAACAGACACCATAATGGCAATATGTAAATCAATGGTTCTGCAACTGATGTGATTTTGCAATCTGTATATGGGGTAAAAATGGGAGCTCATATCCCACTTGAATCAAAGTGTGAAATATGATATATCAAGAACTATGTAATGTTTTGAACAACCTACAATAAAAATTAATTTAAAAAATATTAAAAAGCAAAAAAAAAATGGGGGGGAATGATAAACCCAACCTGATCATTTATTAAAATTGGGAGCCATCTTGCCACAAAGTCATGAAAAGATAATTTTGCTTTCCTATAAATTACTGCAAATTCTGAATCTGCTTGGAATGCCTGTCCGTGCCTTGAACTCACCCATGCCTGGCTCTCTGACCAGATAGCAGCCCTCTCTGAAAATTTAGTGACACCTCATAAATATTGGCCTTCTCTGGCCAGACAACGACTCTCGTGAGTCTCTAATGGTCCTCATAAATTCTGATGATGGGGCCAGCAAAAAAAAAATTGTAAACTAGCAATAGCGTGATGCTTCTCCGAGTTCTGTTATCTGTAACCCCCCTTTTGTGTAACTTACTGGACTATAAAGCTGGGCTGTAGGAAAGGTGGGGTTGCTATCTTGTTTCTGCCATTTTGAGAGGGATAGGCAGCTCAGCCAGTGGAAAAATAATAAGTTTGCTTTAATTTGATTTTAATTGGAGTCAGTGGTCTTTTCTCCTGTCCTGGTCAAACAGGTAAACACTCCACAAACATGGAGCTCTGCCGGCCTAAAACTTATTGAGAAACTCTCCCTGACCTTGGGCACTTGAAATATATGTTGTTGTCAGGAGTTTAGCTTCTTTGTAGTGAGACCATCAGAGCTGGGTCTGCATCTATGTGACCTGGAGGACATGGTTTCTTATTTTCCAATGAACATGAGGCAGGAGTGCAGAATTCTCTCTTTGTAGGGAAACTGTTGTCACTGAAGGCTAAGTGTCTCCCCATGTGGTATGTGAAGCCATTTGCACATCTTACACATTTCATGGTGTTTCTTGCTGCTGCACTGGGGGTTTAGTATTTGCTTCATGAAATACAAGGAGATCAACAGGGACTCAGTGCTGGAGGGATTTCTCACACGTGTAGTGGGTCAGGGTCTCCAGGAGAATCCACCAATGACGCTTATATCCCACATAGCTTGCCCCCTCAACCATTGCAACCTGATTCTGAACACTGCCCTGAAACCTCTCCATATAACAAGATGCCTTTATATGAAGAGATCAGACATATAGGGATTACTGGCTGCACCATGTCTGCCACAAGACATTTGGAAGTCAATGGCAGATCCAAATGGCCCCACCAGAGATATTTTATGACACAACTGCACACCACAGCTCTGGGTCACTACTCAGCAGGCGCCAACATACAGGATTCTTTCTTCTACACCATTTTCATGAAACCCAGTCAATCAAGGCACTCTCTGGTACACTCATGATCAGCAACTGGACATCCAAATGTTCTTCAGTGCCACTTGGTCATAAGAAATTCAAAAATTTCATGGTATTTATCTAGCCATTTTTCAAGGATGAAGTTGGAGGCACTGTGAGTTTCAATTCTTTCAGGAACCATTAAATGGTGAGGATTTTCATTTCAATGAAAGATCTGGAGGACTCTCACAGGCAAGGCTTCCCATGGAGTGGCCAAAAGGTCACATGAAGCCAGGCCCATTGAGGTCTACAATGCTAGGTCCATGTGTGTTTTGAATCTCAACTATGGTTGCCAAGTATTTCAGAATAAAATCATGTGATATCGTAGCTGAGATTCCCAGTGTTCTGTGGAGAGCCACCTGGGCCTATATCTCAGTTTCCAATGGGGACTCTCATGCGTGGCCTCCTGAAATCGCAACACAATTCATGGCAATTCTTCTCTGAGGTCAGGTCCAGAACGCAGTCTCTAAGGGGAATCACACCAAAGTTCAAGCCATGGTGGACACAGTTATGTCTTCCAACTGCCACACAAATGACCACAATTAAAACCAAAACACTTTCACATAGTCCTCGTATTCTTCCATGTAGACACCCATCAAATCCTCTGGCTGGACGTTTCCAAAAGGGGTGAAGTCCAAGACCCTGTCCAAAATATGCTCCCTCGCCCCTATTTTGCCTAAGGTCAGTGTGGCCTAAACACCTTTCCTGTGAACCAGGAGTGATCAAATAGGCCTGACCTTATTACGGCTCCACTTCTCCAATTTGAGGCCTACTGACTGCCAGGTATAAATTCTTTATATGAATGGGAGTCATGAAAAAACCCAAGCATCTATGGTCTAGCCTTTGCAGGCCAGGATGGAGCAGAAGATGGCGAGAGACTTCATACACAATGAGTGCTATTTTGACCATTTTGTATTTGTAGCACACATGGAATCTTACCTTAGATCCATCAGGTGTTAAGAATCTAAGCAGCAGCCTCACACAGGTTCAGGAGGCTGATTCAGACACATCCCTTTTGGAAGCAATTAAGCAAAGAGCCACAGGTGATGCCCATTCATTTCCATTTGAAAACTGTTTTCTTAAGGCTTCACAAAGGGGTGGCCTGAGGCAAAGACCTTCCTGACATTCAGGGCAATGAAGCAATAGGTAAGCAAATGGCCCAAAGCAAGGATTCTCCACTGAGACTTTACTGGTCACATTGATATCTGAGTTTTCTGAGATCCTCCCATTCCCTTCAGTTATCATGTACATGGCCATGTCACAGTGCTTGGAGGTGGTACATATCTTGGACACAAAACCATGAGCCAATTCTTGAGAGTGGCCAGAATTCAGGAAGAAAACAGAAACGTAGTAAGATAGTAGGTGTTGCCCATCCATAAGGCAAGTCACAGTCCATGCGTTAATTGGGCAGGATGAATGCTGGGAAGCTTTCTACAAGACAGGAAACATCCATTGATGCATTTTCTTTTCTAATGTCTACAACCACGGACACAGTGGGAGAAACAGACATAGAAACACTCGCCTTGTCAAACAATTTACTAGAAAAAGTCCATTCCAATCCAAACAAACCACCTTTCCTACCTATTCTCAGAACATGAGACAAAACCACAAACTCACACCCACACCCACAAAGGCACCTCCTTCCCCCAAGTAGGTTTGTAACTATCCAGAGTGTCCTTTGACTGGTGGGTCATACTATGTTCCCCTGATATGGCCTATCCATTCTCAGATCTGGTCTCCTTGGCCAACTCTGTGACGTTGTCAGGAGCATGTGGAGAGCCACTACCTACTTTCTCAGGAAAGGTCCCTGGCATGTGGCCATCCTCACATCAGTAGGTACCAAGAAAGACTGACTCTGTCCTTAGTAAGACCAAACAAGTGAGCCCACTGGGACTGGGACTTGGATTGGCTCTCAGTGCCTGGCTTCCTGGATCCCAAGTTTAAAGTGTTCCATCACCAAGGAAGTGAGGTAGGTTACTTCCTTCAGGAATTTAATGAGGTCACTGTCTTGGCAAACACATTGTCCTAACAGTTGCTTCCAAGGGTTCCATGAGATGGAGGCTGCCCCTACTTCCTGTGACATTTTCACAAGTTAGAATGATATATAAATCAAAGGCACCAAGAAACAGTGCTCCACAAAGGCCTGGTTTGGTCCGTCTCCTGTACATTAAGAGAGAGGCTGATTCAGCCACATCCCTTCATCCTGACCAGGTTTTTTGGCAATGGAAGATGACTTTTGCTCTCTCAGGTCCTTCATAGCTGCCTACATCTTCTTCAGGGATCATTTCTGCATGGACCTTTGAGGTTCTCAGCAAGTGGAAGATCCCCTACATCCCTATATTTTAAGGCCAACTCTGTCCCTGCTCTTCTCTAAAGTTAGATTGAGAGATCACTGTGTGGTTACGGTTAATAACAGTTTCGATTTGGGTTAGGAATCATTCTGCAGGATGAATAATGGTATTGGGAATCTGTGATATTTATAAGAATATAGACGTGAGTTAAAAGTATGGAAACAGAAATCTAGGTAAGATTTGCATCCCAGAAGGGCATTGAGACCTTGATTGGGATACTTAGCAATGTTATACTTTCTGCACAAATGTCTCAGATAAATCCATACACAATGGCATAGGACGTTGTACCTTGGATGATTGAATGTCGAAGAGAGCCTCCAGTCAAAAAGGGATAGTCGGTGGAATTAGGAAGATAGTCAGTAGGTTTAGAAAGAAGGGTGAGAATAAGATTTGGAAAAAAGTTCTTTACCAATAGGGTTTCGGTTAGAGAGTGAATATTAATGTCAGCCCATGTTAAGTGTCAGTCACAATAATGAATTTGGGAAAATATGTAGGAAAGGAGGTATCAATAGAGACCTTAGGAAATCAGGCAAATTATTAAGTGAGTCATAGGATTAGGCATTTTCAACAGGGTTGAGGTTGAATATATAACCTTAGGAAGAAAGAAATATGTAGTCACCAATAGAATTGACATTTGAGAGCATTAGGCAACCTGGACATGAATGTTTTTAGTAATTCATGCTCACTTTCCATTTAGGCTTTGTTGAAAATAAATAAAATAGGTACTTGTCTCTTCCTGTTTTTCTGTATGCTTATGAAAACACTCTTGAAATCTTGAAAACTTTTTGCTAATCTTGTTCCCAGAATGTGCTGTCCCCAACTGCCAAACTGCAGAATGTACACCCTCACCCGTTTACATGCAAACCGCCCACTTGCCCTGACCCATCAATAAACTTCCCTCCCTGCCCTCTTCAAGAAAAGTATATAAGCTCTGCTTAAGCTGTTCTCAGTGCTCTCTGCTCTATTCAAGTGAGGTCTGAGCCCCAGAATTTTGGACGCTTTGCTGTTGCATGAGACAGTGTCTTGGTGGTCTCTTCCTCCAATGGTCGCCTGACCATTACATCTGAGGGCCCCAGCGAGTTCCAGCAGCGTTGGACGAAAGACCCCCAATAGGCTCATCTCAGGTTAAGTAAGGCGCCACTTTCTTGTTTCAGGTTTCAGGTTAGGGATGGGCAAAATGGCTATTGGTGATGAGCATGAGCTCTCTCTGATGGTGGCTGACAGAAGTGTCACAGAGCCACAGGCCACGTCTCTGGGGGATGCCCCAGAGAACTCGGGAAACCGAGTAACAATAGTCTCCTAAACTCAGTGATATTTTGTTTTGGATTCGGTATTGTCAGCCCATCAGGTTTTCCTGGCTACTCAGTCCTGTTCTCAGTATTGGACGTCCATTGCCTGTCTTTATTGTCTTGTCTTGTCTGTGTCGTGTGTCATTGCTTTCACTATTTGTGTATCTTTCATATGGGACAGAGCACTTCAATGCCTCTGTCCCTGAACCTTGATCACTGGACCAAAGTCTGCTTAAAGGCTCAGAATCTTCTTTTTTTCAGTAAAACGTCAGATCTGGAAGACTCTATGTGTCTCAGAATGACCCACCTTTGGAGTTGGATGGCCCCCAGAAGGATCTTTCTACTTCACACTAATTCAAAAACTCAGAGATATTGTCTTTCAGCCGGGGCCACATAGCCATCCAGATCAACAGCAATATATCTTTAGTTTGCAGGACCTCTGCAAATCTCCTCTTCCATGGTTGAAGCCTTTCCTTGTCCCTGTTCCCGCTCCCACTGGTTCTCCCACTTTTCTATCTCTCAAACCCTCTGCTCCCCCTCCTCCACCCTCTGTTGTCCCTGAGTCTCAAGACTCTACTGGACTCTCTTCCCCCTCCTTATGCCCTGCCCTTGTCCTCCAACCCCAAACACCCTCTAAGTGATTCCCCTGCTGCTGACTCAGACTCTCCACCATTGGAGGAATATAGGCCAGCCCAGCGCCCTCCAGGTGACTACCCCACGGCACACACAGCCCCTCCTTCCTTGGAGGTAGCTGGCCCGGCCAAAAGAACACAAAGTACTCGCCAGGGGGGTTAAACTTTGAAGTGGATACAGGGTAAGTATACTCAGGCCTTAAGGCCCCATTGGGCCATCTATCAAACAAAAAGGACTCTAGTTCAAGGGGCTAATGGCAGTAAATATGGGGCTTAGACAACTAAGAGGACCATGGACTTGGGGAAAGAAAAAATCCATCACTCGTTCCTAGTAATCCCAGAATGCCCGACCCCATTGATGGGCACACATCTGCTCAAAAAGCTCCAGGCCAGAATAACTTTTAACCCTGAAGGCCCCCAAGTGAAATTTCTAAATTTTTCAGTAAAAACTCCTATAGTCACGGCTTTTACTATGTCAGTAGAAGATGAACATCAACTTGTCAAACCCCCCAAGACTGATCAAACAGGCAAGCTACCCCGGAAATGGATAACAGATTACGCAGATGCCTAGGAAAAAAACTGCTGGGTTACACGTAGCCGTGAAACATCCTCCAATAACAGTGGAGTTAAAAACTTCAGCCCCCCCATCAATGTCAAAAAATATCCTCTGAGCAAAAAAGCTAAAGATGGGATAAGGCCCCATATTCAGAAATATCTGGCCTTAAGGGTCCTAAGGCCCTGTCATTTGAACTGGAACACTGCCCTGTTACCAGTATAAAAATCCAGGAACCGGGGACTATCGCACCGTTCAAGACCAAAGAGAGATCTACAACAGAGTGCAGGACATTCACCCCACAGTACATAATCTGTACAATCTCCTTAGCACTCTGAACCATGAGCGGAAATGGTATACTGTTCAGGACTTAAAAGATGCTTTCTTTTGCTTGCCTCTGCATAAAGATAGTCAGTTGCTATTTGATTTCGAGTGGGTAGACCCAGAAACCGGGACGTCTGGTCAACTAACATGGACTAGACTCCCACAGGGGTTCAAAAACTCCCCCACTCTCTTTGATGAAGCCCTCCACAGAGACCCCAACAACTTCAGAACTATGCACCCTGACGTCACCCTGCTTCAATATGTCGATGACCTGCAACTGGCAGCCAACACCAAGAAAAACTGAGTCTGGAACCCAATTATTATTATGCGAGCTTGCTCAACTCTGGTATAGTGCTTCTGCCAAAAAAGCCCAAATTTGCCAGCAAGAAGTAATCTTCCTGGACTATTCCCTTAGGGGCAGTAAGCGATGGCTCACTGAGACCAGAAAACAATCCATTGAGCAGATACCACCCCCATCTAACAGCAGACAACTCAGAGAGTTTCTTGGGACTGCTGGCTTATGCAGCTTATGGATACCTGGGTTTGCGTCCTTAGCTGCTCCTTTATACCCGCTGTTAAAGAGAGATGCCCAATTCTAATGGACCCCTGAGCACCAGCAAGCTTTTGATAACATCTAAGGACACTGACACTGAAACCCTCAACTTCACTGAGCCCAGCTTGCATTTTCAGAAAGCCCTAAACTAAGTTAAAAATGTACATCAACTCACTCACCTTGGTTCAAAGAAACTGCAGGCATTCCTGAAGGATCAAGAACAGAGTTTTCCACTAACCGACTCAGAGCGAAAGAAATAACTGAACGGGTAACAAAAGCCTGCCGGGTCTGTCAATTGGTTAATGCTTACCCTTCCAACTTTCCTGCAGGAAAGCACCTACAAGAAACCAGACCAGGACAATTCTTGGAAGTGGACATTACTGAAATTAAGCCAGGAAGTTATGGACTTAAATATCTTCTAGTCTTTGTAGATACATTTTCAGGATGAATTAATTGAAGCCTTCCCCCCACACACAAACACACACAAAAAAAGACAACAACAACAAAATAAATGGCACAAATGGTGGTCAAGAAGATCCTGAAAGATATTTTTCTAAGATACGGACTGGCTAAGGCAATAGGGTCTGATAATGGACTGGCGTTAATTGCCCTGGTAAGTCAGGGATTAGCCAGGACCCTGGGGATTAATTGGAAATTACATTGTGCTTATAGACCCCAGAGCTCAGTACAGGTAAAAAAAAAAAATAATAGAACCATTAAAGAGACTTAACAAAATCAAGTTTAGAGATCGGCATAAAAGATCGATCTATTCTCCTGCTTTATGCACTGTTTCATGCAAGAAATACCCATACTCCTCTGTTTCCTTGTGTAACCTCACCCCCTATGAAATTCTCTATGGTCCCTCCTCCAGTAAGGGACCTAACCCAAACTCTAAGACCTAACGATCCCTTCCACACGCCCTTGCTTGACAGACTTAAAGCTCTTGAAAGAAATCAGCAATATCTGTGGAAACATCTGGCCACTGCCGACCAACCTGGGGACGAGGGGACTCCATATCAATACCAAGTAGGAGACTTCGTCTACATTAGACGACATCAGGTGTCATCCCTGGAACCCCACTGGAAAGGACCATCTAAGGTGCTACATATAACACCTACAGTGGTAAATGTAGACGGAATCACTTCATGGATCCATGTCTCTCATCTCTGGCCTGCGCCCTGTCCAAAATCTGACTGGAAACTGGAAAAGACTGGTAACACTTTCAAATTGCGTATTCGCCATGTGGATAAGGCTACAGACTCTCCCCTTGGCCAAGAGTAGTCCTAACCCTCATCAGCCTGTTCAGCAGTAATGGCTGATCACAAATCCTACTGTACAAGAAGTATGGTCTATCTTGCATACAGCCCCTTTAGGGACATGGTGGCCATCTCTCCACCCAGACATTTGTCAGCTGGCTATAGGTCTTTCCTATTGGGATATCCCTGATGAAGGGGATCCAACTAAAATTCCAATAAATCCTTTCCGTATCATAGGTAATAGAAACAAACATTATGGATGTAGGGACACGAGAGGGGGATGCAGGTTGGCTAGCCTAGATTACTATGTTTGCCCAGCGGACTATCAAAGCCACAAACAGACATGGCTGTGTGGGGGAAATGCCGACTTCTTCTGTAAGTCATGGGAATGTGAGCATACAGGGGTGCCTGGTGGAACCCAAACTCCTCATCAAATTCAATACACAGAATTGGCCATATTACCAATTACACAACCAATACCGATGGCCCCCAGAGGGGTCTCTAGATCCTAAAATTCTCCGTGACCTTTTTAACTTCGGCAAGTGCTCAAAGGGTGGAAGGAAATTCCCCTAAGTGGAGGCATTTTCCCTCCTTCGCTCACATCCTGAACTATGCTTATCCAATAGATCCTCATGCTCAGCTTTCTGCTCCAGACTCTCTGCTGTCACTCCCACCTCAGCAACCTGATTTCTTCCCTCCAATTACTAGATCAAAAACCCAAACCGCCTGCTCTCAGATTATTGCCCCCTTGCTGAGGTAGCAGGTACTGAGGTACCCATCCACCCACTCACTACTCTCTTCTCCTGTCAGTGCCCGCACCAGGTCCCACCAGGTCCTCTTACCAGCTAACCCAAAGCTCAAACCAGCTAAGGAGAGCCCTCAGACCCCTATCCAAGATGTAATGAAAATGGCCTTTAAAGTTGCTCTGTCACACTGAAAACAGGTTACTAAGAATTTAAAGTCCCTCACAGGCTTTTTGGGATACAAACTCCCATCTTCCCCTCTGCTCTATCTGTTCTACTGCTCAAGTTTTGTTGCCTGGAAAATTCCAAACCCCTTTCCCATTATTCTTTTACATCTCTCCTTCCTCATGCTCAGATCCAAGGTGCTGCTCTCAGACCCGCCTTCCCTGTCTTCCCCGTCTATACCAGGCCCACAGAAAAGTCTTAACTGACCTTGTCCAGCAGTCTTCACCATGGCTGACTTTAGGACTTTCAGCCAAAGAGTCCCTATAAAAGAGTTCAATGTAGATAAACTTCCCCTTTTCGTGTTTCCCTGTTCTATTTGGCCACTGGCTGGAAAAATCAGCACTCCTAAGCTAGACTCCCCCTTACTAGTTTTTCACAAAACATGTGAACAAGGCCTCTGGCCTTGAGCTGGGGCTTCACAGACATGGTTACATTTCTAAGATAAATAAGTTACCAAATGAGCTCCATTGTTACAGCTGGCAGTGAGAAAAAAAAAAAAGAGAAGAAAAAAGCTCTCCCACTCCAGGTGTCCTTAAAATGTTAACTTGCCCAGAACAGATGAAAAAAACAATAGAAACGAAAACTTCTTTTTGTGAACTTATGCAGACTGTGAATTTCTGAGCCCCTTCCCTTACATGTTGGGTACAAAATTCGGAAACTACCTAAATTTGGAGATCAGGTGACTAATTGATTACAACAGAAGCAATGCCCTCTAAATCTGTTGCAACCAAATAGGTATGTTTTGCTGTCTTCGGTGCTATCTTAGGTGCCTTGACTTGTCCGTCCTTACAACAGTATAATTCTATATACTTAAACATTGTTTATGTTTTCAAAAAATGGTCAACAGATGTGATTAATTATGTAATGTTCAGATGTTTCCCAGAGTGCTCTATCATGAGGCAGGTTAATTTAAATATCAAATAGGGGGGCATACAACCCGGTTCCTCTGGGAACCTGTATCCCTCACTTTAGCCATCCTATTAGGAAAAGGAGCTGCTGCAGGTGTGGGCACAGGAATCACTGTCCTAGTCCATGTGACACAACAAATGACCCGATGAGAAGCAGCAATAGACCGAAATTTAAAGATATTAAAAACCTCCATCACAGTTTTATAGGAATCTTTAACCTCTCTCTCTGAAATTGTTTTACAGAACATGCGAGGGTTGGACCTCCTCTTCGTGAGAGAAGGGGGCTTTCGTGCTGCATTGAGGGAAAAAGTTGATTTTATGCCGACCATACTGGAGTTGTAAAAAAATCTATGAGTAAATTAAGAAGACGCCTAGAAGAGCATCAACAAGAGAGAGATGCACAAAAAGGGTGGTTTGAGTCTTTGTTCACACAGTCCCCCTGGTTAACTACGCTTTTATCAGCCCTGGCCAGTCCATTAATAATCCTCATTTCATTGCTAATTGTAGGACCCTGTTTGCTCAACCATCTAGTTTCCTTTCTACAAGCTTAAATTGGATAAGTTAAACTTATGGTAATCAGACAACAATATACCTCACTAGAAGACATAAAATGTGAGACCCCGCAATGCTCATTTTTATGATTAAAATTAACCAGAATAAGAAGTGGGGAATGAAAGGTTAATAAAATATGTACTTTTAACTTCTTGTTTTTCTGTATGCTTAAAAAAATACTGATGAAATCTTGAAAACTGTTTGCTAATCTTGTTCCCAGAATGTGCTGTCCCCAATTGCCAAACTGTTGAATGTACTCCCTCTCCCATTGGCATGCAAACCACTCACTCGACCTGACCCATCAATAAATTTCCCTCCATGCTCTCACCACGTAAATTGCATAAGCTCTGCTTAAGCTGTTCTTAGGGCTCTCTTCTCTATTCAAGTGAGCTCTGAGCCCCAGCATGCTGGACCCCCAATAAACCCTTTGCTGTTGCATGAGACAGTCTCTTCGTGGTCTCTTTTCCGACGCTCGCCCGACCTTTACATTGGTACAATCATAAGTATGAACATTCCTATGTGTGTCCAGAATATTACTATAATAAATAATATATGTAGATCAGGTAATAGGAGTTTTTCTTCCACCATTTCTGGGAGCAATATTTTGAAGATATATGAATTATTATTTTGGGTAGAAATAGGTGTACCATTTGTCTATGAATATAGAGATAATGCATGAATAGACAATACTGTGAATTAATAATATTACTGGTTCCAACTTTAAATAATGGATTGAATTGATATCTGAAAATATACAGGAAACCTAATATTGATATACTACATTTAATCCTACCCGTTATACATCTGAATGAAATATTAGGGTTATGGATTTTCATGAAGAGTGTTTGAGTTTTGCTTCAAAAGTGATTATGGAAATTGAAAATAATGTGTTTGGAAAGAAGTCTCATGAAAAGACCAGTCCAGAAACCTGGAGGTATGCATGTGTTCTGAAGCAGAAAGTGATTTAAAGTGAAACAAACGCCTATATATTTGCTAACTTGTGGATTATAAATATGTATGATGTGCAGAAATTGAAGAAATAGTAATGTACCAGTGTTGAATAAAAATGAACGTTAAAATACACATCATGTCCCATAGGAATCTACTTGAATTGATGTTAAACTGCGTCCGTTAATGTAGAAATATTAGAATTTGTATGCACCATTCACTGAAGTTATTTTTCAGTACTAGGAAACAAATATGTATTTCAGGTAGATGAGTATTTCTGAGAATAATCTTGTGAAAAGTTGATTATCAATCCACATACATGAACATGAATGAATTCAGGGAGTGTATAATAAGACTCATACATTTCATATTTTGAAAAATCTGGAGAGTATATATATATATATATATATATATATATATATATAAATATATATATATATATATATACACACACACACACACACACACAAACTGAGACTATAAAAATAGCAGTATATATGCCAATTGAAATTCACCATGAAATATACATCATCCACAGATTCAAAAATATTCATGTTACTGAAGATAGATTTATGTATAATGTTGTTTAACTAGGAAGTTTACCCATACATTGAATTTTCAGTTCCAACAGCATTTAGGAGGAGTAATCTCTTCTCACATTTTGTATCTGCCAAGTCAGCCACCTCACAAGAATGTACGTGTGATACCAGGTAGGATTCTATATGTGCATATAAAAATACATGTGCTGAATAGGCTACAGAGAGAGGGAGACAGGAATTTCACATATTTGTTAACTTTAAAAACACATGTATAACTATTTCAACAGAAAATTGACTAGATTTATAACACCTACCCTTTTTTATGCAAAAGGCAAGTCCAACTATACACCATGCCTCCTCTGAACTGCTTGGATTTCTATTCTGTTTGGGTTATTTTTCTCCATCATATTAGGAGTAGTAGTCAGAGTCCAGTAGGTTATGAGTTATTGTCAGGGATCAGTATTTCAAATGGAAAATAGAATAATGAATCAAATGTGTATGCAAATATATGCTACACAAAAATCTTCCCACTCTCATCCAGAACAAATCCTTGACATTACCTTCGCCTGAAGTAAGTCACAATTAGAATAGAAGAGTTAGAAAATCTGTGAATACATATCTTGAGTGGAAAATGCTCAGAGTTCAGAACCTTGGAGGTGGTAGAGGAGTTTCCAAAAGTAAGGGACATGGTAAACACTCCTCTAACATGGAGGTCTGCTGGCGTAAAGACATCTTGAGAAACTGCCTCTGAGGTTGGGCACTTGAAACATACGTTATTTTCAGGAGCTTTAGCTTCCTTTGTAGTGAGACAATAAAATCTGGGTCTGCATCTATGTGACCTGGAGGATATGGTTTCTTATTTTCCAGTGAACATGAGGCAGCAGTGCTGAATTCACTCTTTGTAGGTAAACAGTGGCCACTGGGGTCTAATTGTCTCCCCATGTGGACTGTGGAGCCATTTGGTCATCCTCCACTTTTCGTGGTGTTTCCTGCTGTTGCACAGGGAGTTTGGTATTTGCTTCACAAAATACAAGAAGTTCAACAGGGACACAGTGCTGGAGGGAGTTCTGTCACGTGTTGTGGTTCAGGGTCTGCAGGAGAATGCAACAACGAGGCTTCTTTCCCACATACCTTGCCCCCTTGTCCATAGCAACTTGATTCTGAACATGGCCCTGAATCCTCTCCATATAAAAACATGCTTTTACATATTCGGGTCTCCTGGCTGCACCATGTTAGTCACAAAAAATTTGGAAGCCAATGAGAAATCCACATGGCCATAACACAGATGTATTATCACACAACTGCAGACCACTTCTCTAGGCCCAATACTCTGCAGGCTCTAACTTGCTTGCCCCCATGTCCATAGCAACTTGATTCTGAACATGGCCCTGAAATCTTTCAATATAAAAACATGCTTTTACATATACGGGTCTCCTGGCTGCACCATGGCAGTCACAATGAATTTGGAAGCCAATGGCAGAACCACATGGTCACAACACAGATGTATTATCACAAAACTGCACACCATTTCTCTAGGCCCACAACTCTGCAGGCTATAATCAATGGCATCTCTGTTCTACACCATTTTCATGAAACCCAGTGAATTAAGGCAGGGTCTGGTACACTCAAGATCAGCAACAGGACATCCAAAGGTTCTCCAGTGCCACCTGGTCATGGGAATATTAAAAATTTCATGGTATTTATCTGGCCATTTTTCAAGGATGAAGTTGGAGGCACTGTGGGTTTCAATTCATTCAGGAACCATTAAATGTTGAGGAAGTTCATTTCAAAGAAAGCTCTGGAGAACTCTCACAGGCAAGGCTTCCAAAAGAGTGGCCAAAAGGTCACATGAAGCCAGGCGCATTGAGGTCTCCAATGTGAGGTCAATGTGTGTTTTGACTCAAAACTATCCCTGCCAAGTCTTTCAGAATAAAATCATGTGATATACTGGCTGAGATTCCCAGTACTCTTTGGAAAACCACCCTGGGCCTAGATCTCAGTTTCCAAGGGTGACTTTCATGCGTGGCCTCCTAAAATCCCAACACTTTTCATGGCAATACTTCTCTGAGGTCTATTCCAGAACGCAGTCTCTAAGGGGAATCAAACCAGAGTTCAAGCCCAGGTTGACCCAGTCATCTCTTCACACCGCCAATTAAATGAACACAATTAAAAACAAAACACTATCACATGGCCCCATCTTCTTCCTTATAGACACTCATCATAACCTCTGGTTGGAGCTTTCCATGAGGGGCACATTCCAAAAGAGTGTCCAAAATAAGCTCCCTTGCCCCTCATTTGGCTCAAGTCATGGTGGGAAGGACACCCTTCCTGTGAACCAGGAGTGATCAAATAGGCCTGTCATTAATACTGCTCCGCTTTTCCAATTTGAGGCCTTCTGACTGTGGGGTTTAGATTCTTTATGTGAACTGGAGTCATGAGAAAAGACAAGCACCTCCGCAGAGATTTGAAGAACTCATTTGACCAAAAGGATCGCTATTCTCACTTGATAGATTTCAGGAACCTAACAGATAAAGGCAATAGAATTCATTCACAATGACTGAAATTTTTTGCGAATTTGGTTTTGGTTTCACACATGGGATCTTTCTTTAGATCCATCAGGTGCTGAGAATCTAAGCCACAGCCTCACACAGGGCCAAGAGCCTGATTCAGACACATCCCTTTCCGAAGCAATTTAGCAAGAGCCACAGGTGATGCCCATTCATTTCCATTTGAAAACTGTTTTCTTCAGGCTTCACAAAGGGGTAGCCTGAGCCCAACATCTTCCTGACATTCAGTGCAACAGAACAATAGGTAAGCAAAAGGCCCAAAGCATGGTATCTCCACTGAGACTTTTCTGGTCACACTCATATCTGAGTTTTCTGAGATACTGGCCATTCCCTTCAGGTATCCAGTACATGGACATGTCAAAGACCTTGGAGTTGGTACATATCTTGGACACAAAACAATGAGACTATTCTGGAGAGTTGCCAGAATTCAGGAAGGAAACAGGGACTTAGGAAGGTAGTAGGTTTTGCCAATCCATAAGGCAAGCTGCAGTCCATTCATAAATTGGGCAGGATGAATGCTGGGAATCTTTCTACTACACAGGACACATCCATTGTTGCATTGTCTTTTCTCATGTCTACAACCACGGACACAGTGGGATACACAGACATAGAAACACTTACCTTGTCAAATGACTTACTAGAAATAGTTCACTGAAAACCAAACAAACCGCCTTTCCTACCTATTCTCAGAACAAGAGACAAAACCACACACCCACACTCACAATGGCACCTCCTTCCTCTAAGTAGGTCTGTGACTATCCGGAGTGTCCTCTGACTGGTGGGCAATACTATGTTCCCCCGAAATGGCCTGTATTCTCTCAGATCTGGTTTCCTTGGCCAACTATGTGAAGTTGTCAGGAAAAAGTGGTGAGCCACTACCTGCTTTCTCAGGAAAGGTCCCTCTTCAGAGCTCTCCTGGCATTTGGCCATCCTCACATCAGTAGGTACCAAGAAAGACTGACTCTGTCCTTGGTAAATCCAAACAAGTGAGCCCACTGGGACTGGGACTGGAACTGCATCTGGGTGCCTGGCTTCTTGGATACCAAGTTCAGAGAGTTCCATCACCAAGGAAATGAGGTATGACACTTTCTTTGGAACTGAATGAGGTCACTGCCTTGGCAACCACTTGGTCCTAACAGTTGCTTCCAAGGGCCCCATGAGATGGAGGCTGCCCCTTCTTCCTCTGACACTTTCACAATTTAGAATGGTATATCAACCATAGGCACACACACAGGCCTGGTTTGGTCCATCTTCTCCACAATAAGAAGAGAGAGGCTGATTCAGACACATCACTTCATCCTGACCAGGTGGTTTGTCATCGAAGATGACTTTTGCTCTTTCAGGTCCTTCATACCTGTCTACAACTTCTCCAGGTATCATTTCTGCATGGACCTTTGAGGATCTCAGCAGGTGGAAGGTCCCCTACTTTTCTGTATTGTAAGAACAACTTTGTCCCTGCTCTTCTGTAAAATGAGATTGAGGGAACAGTGTATGTTTAGGGTTAATAACAGGTTTGATTTCGATTTGTGTTAGGAATCATTCTTCTGGATGAATAATGGTATTGGGAACCTGGTATATTTACAAGAATGTAGAGGTGAAACATAAGTATGAAAACAGAAATCCAGGTATGATTTTAAACCCATAAGGGCATTGGGCCCTTGATTGGGATACTTAGCTTTGAATTATGTTCTGCACAGATGTCTCAGATAATTTGATATACAATGGCATAGGACCTTGTACCTTGGAAGATTGAATGTAGAAGAGAACATCCCTTCAAAAAGGGATAGTCGGTAGGATTAGGAAGATAGTCGGTCGTTTTAGGAAGAAGAGTGAGTATATGATTTGGAACAAAAGTTCTTTAGCAATACTATTTCAGTTAGAGAGTGAATGTATATGTCAGCATAGATGAAGAGCCAGTCACGATGATGAAGTGGGGAAAACATGTAGAAAAGAAGATATCAATAAAGATATTACGAAATCAGGGAAAGTATAAAGTGAGTGAGAGGATTAGACATTTTCAACAGGCTTGAGGTTGAATCTTAGAAAGAAACAAATATGAAGTCACCAATAATATTGACATTTGAGAGCATTAGGCACCCTGGACATGGATGTTTTTAGTAATCTATGTTCACTTTTCATTTAGGCTTTGCTTGGTTTAATCATAAGTGTAACATTTACATTTTTGTCCAGAATATTATTGTGATAATATGTATATGTAGATCAGGTGACATAAGTATTTCTTCCACCATTTTTGGTAGCAATATACTGAAGACATAAAATTAGTATTGGGCGTACAAAGAGGTGTACCCTATGTCTATGAATATAGAGATAAAGCATGAATAGACCATACTGTGTATAAGTAATATAACTTGTTCCAACTTAATATAATGGGATGAACTGATATCTGAAAAATTACTGGAAATCTTATATGCATATACAATCATTCATTCCAACCAGTTATTCATCTAATGTCAATATTACTGTTTTGATTTATCATGAAGAGTGTGTGAGTTTTACTTCAAAAGTGATTATGGAAATCGAAAATAATGTGTTTGGAAAGAAGTCTCATGAAAAGACCAGTCAAGAAACCCTGACAATACATGTGTTGTGAAGTAGGAAGTGATTAAAGTTTAAAGAAATTCCTACAAATTTGTGAACTTGTGGATGAAATACATGTCTTATGATGAGCAAACTGAAGAAATAATAATGTAACAGTGTTGAATAAAAATGAACATCATATTATATATCATGTCCCATTGGGATCTACTTGCATTGGTGATAGACTGGATCAGTTCCTGTAGAATTATTAACATTTGTATCCACCATTCACTGAAGTTAGTTTTCAGTACTAGGAAACAAATATGTATTTAAGGTGGATGAATATTTCTGAGACTAATATTTTGGAAAGTTTATTATAAATCCACATGCATGAACATGAATGAATTTAGACAGTGTATATAAGACACATATATTTCATATTTTGAAAAATCTGGAGAGTGTATATATATATATATATATATATATATATATATATATATATATATACACACACACACACACACACACACACACACATACCCACACACACAAAAAAAAAAACACACACAGACATTTAAAAGTAGCAATGTATATGCCAATCGAAATTCTTCTTTAAATATATATCATCCACAGAGGCAAAAATATTTATTTTACTGAACATGAGTTTATGTATAATGATGTTCTACTAGGAAGTTCCCCTATAGGTGGAATTTTCAGTTCCAACAGCAATTTGGAGGAGTGATCTCTTCTCACAATTTGTATCTGCCAAGTCAGCCACCTCACAAAAATGTACATGTGATACCAGGTAGGATTCTATAAGTGCATATGAAAATACATGTGATGAATAGGCTACAGAGAAAGGGAGACAGGAATTCATATATTTGTTTAATTTAAAAACACATGGTGAACTATTTCAATTAAAAATTGACTAGATTTATAACACCTACCATTTATCATGCAAAAGGTAAGTCCAAGTATGCAGCATGCCTCCTCTGAACTGCTTGTATTTCTATTCTGTTTGGGTATTTTTCTCCATCATATTAGGATTAGTAGTCAGAGGATAGTAGGGTATGGGATAGTGTCAGGGATTCAGTATTTCGAATAGAAAATTGAAAATGAATGCAATGTGTATGCAAATATGTGCTACACAAATATCTTCCCACTCTCATCCAGAGCAATGCCTTGACACTACCTTCGCCCCATGTATGACACAATTAGAGGAGAAGAGTTAGAAAATCTGTGAATATATATCTGCAATGGAAACTGCTCAATTTTCACAAATTTGGAGAAGGTAGAGGAGTTTCCAAAATTAAGGGACAATGTAAACTCTCCACAAACATGGAGCTCTGCTGGCCTAAAGAGTTCTTAAGAAACTGCCTCTGAGGTTGGGCACATGAAATATATGTTGTTGTCAGGAGCTTTAGCTTCCATTGTAGTGAGACCATCCAAGCTGGGTCTGCATTTTTGTGACCTTTGTGAGCACATGGTTTCGTGTTTTCCAATGAACATGAGGCAGCATTGCTAAATTCTCTCTTTGTAGGTAAACTGTGACCAATGGGGGCTAAGTGTCTCCCCGTGTGCACTGTGAACCCATTTGGTCATCCTCGACTTTTCGTGCTGTTTCTTGCTGCTGCACTCGCAATTTGGCATTTGCTTCATGAAACAAGGAGTTCAACTGGGACACAGTGCTGGAGCGAGTTCTGTCACGTGTGGTGGGTCAGGGTCTGCAGGAAAATGCACCAACCATGCTTCTATCCCACCAGCTTGCCTCCTTGAGCATAGCAACCTGATTCTGAACATTGCCCTGAAACTCCTACATATAACAAGATGCCTTTTCAGAGAAGGGTCTGCTGGCTGCACCATATCAGTCATAATCCATTTGGAAGCCAAAGGCAGATCCACATGGCCAAACCACAGATTTTTTATCACACACCTGCCCACAACTTCTCTAGGTCCACTACTCAGCAGGCTCGAACTTACTTGCATCTCTTTTCTATACCATTTTCATGAAAACCAGTCAATCAAGGCACCTTCTGGTATATTCATAACCAGAAACAGGACATCCAAAGGTTTTCCAGTGCCACCTGCTCATGGGAATTTTAAACATTTCATGGTATTTATCTAACCATTTTTAAAGGATGAAGTTGGAGGCACTGTGGGTTTCAATTCATTCAGGAACCATTAAATGTTGAGGAAACTCATTTTAATGAAAGCTCTCGAGAACTCTCACAGGCAAGGCTTCCAAAAGAGTGGCCAAAAGTTCACATGAAGCCAGGCCCATTGAGGTCTACAATATGAGGTCCATGTTTGTTTTGACTCTCAACTATTGCTGCCAAGTCTTTCAGAATAAAATCATGTGATATCCTGGCTGAGATTCCCAGTGCTCTGTGGAAAGCAACCCTGGGCCAAGACTCATTTTCCAAGGACTACCCTCATGCGTGGCCTCCTAAAATCCCAACACAACTCATTGCAATGCTTCTCTAAGATCACTTCCAGAATGCAGTCTCTAAGGGTAATTACACCAGAGTTCCAGCCCACGTGGACCAATTCATCTCTTCCAACCGCCACACAAGTGACCACAATTAAAACCAAAACACTCCCACATGGACCTCATCTTCTTCCATATAGACTCTCATCATTACCTCTGGATGGAGGATTCTATGAGGGGCAGAGCCCAAGACAATATCCAAAAGAAGCTTCCTTACCCCTCATATGCCTAAAGGCCCGGACTCCCTTCCTGTGAATCAGGAGTGATCAAATAGGCCTGCCGTTAATACTGCTCCACTTCTGCAATTTGTGGCCTAGTGACTGTGGGGTTTAGATTCTTTTTATAAATGGGAGTCATGAGAAAACCCAAGCACCTATGGGCTAGACTCTGCAGGGCTTTGAAGAACTCATTTCACCCAAAGGATCCCTATTCTCACTTGATGGAGGCAGGAACATTACAGAGGAAGACAAGAGACTCCATCCACAATGACCGCTCTTTTGGCCATTTTGGTTTTGGATGCACACATGGGATCCTTCTTTAGACCCATCAGGTGCTGAGAATCAAATCCACAGCCTCACACAGGGTCAAGAGGCTGATTCAGACACATCCCATTCTAAAGCAATTAAGCAAAGAGCCCAAGGTGATGCCCATTCATTTTTATTTGAAAACTGTTTTCTTCAGGCTTCAAAAGGGGTGGCCTGAGTCAAAGAACTTCCTGACATTCAGGACAACAGACAAATAGGTAAGCAAAAGACCCAAAGCAGGGTTTCTCCATTGAGACTTTCCTGGTCCCAATGGTATCTGTGTTTTCTGACATGCTCTCATTCCCTTCAGCTATCCAGTACATAGCCATGTCACAGATCTTGGAGGTGGTTCATATGGTGGACATAAAATCATAAGCCTATTCTGAAGAGTGGCCATAATTCTATGAAGAAAACAGGAACTTTGGAAGATAGTAGGTGTTGCACATCCATAAGGCAATCCACAGTCCATTCATAAATTAGGCAGGATGAATGCTGAGAAGCTTTCTACTAGACATGACAAATCCATTGATGCATTCTCTTTTCTAATGCCTACAACCACAGACACGGTGGGATACACAGACATAGAAACACTTGCCTTGTCAAAGGACTCAGTAGACACAGTCCATTCCAAACCAAACAAACTGCCTTTCCTACCTATTCTCAGAACATGAGACAAAACCACAAACTCACACCCACAACCACAAAGGCACCTCCTTCCTCCAAGTAGGTATGTGACTATCTGGAGAGCCCTCTGACTGGTGGACCATTTTATGTTCCCCCGAAACGGCCTGTCCTGTCTCAGATCAGGTCTCTTTGGCTAACTCTGTGAAATTGTCCGGGACCAGCAGTGAGACACTACCTGCTTTCTCAGGAAAGGCCCCTCTTCAGAGCTCACCTGGCATTTGGCCATACTCACATCAGTATTTACCAAGAAAGACGGACTCTGTCCTCTGTAAATCTAAACAAGTGAGCCGACTGGGACTGGAACTGGGACTGCCTCTGGGTGCCTGGATTCCAAGTTTAGAGTGTTCCTTCACCAAGAAAATTAGATGAGGTCACTTCTTTCTGGAACTGATTGAATTTGCTGCCTTTGCAAACACTTTGTCCTAACAGTTGCTTCCAAGGGTCTCACGAGATGGAGGCTGCCCCTATTTCCTGTTACAATTTCACAAGATAGAAAGTTATATCAACCATAGGCACCTGGGAACAGCTCTCTACATAGGCCTGGTTTGGTCCATCTTCTCTATATTAAGAAGATAGAGGCTGATTCAGACACATCCCTTCGTCATGACCAGGTTGTTTGCAATTGAAGATGACTTTTTCTCTCTCAGGTACTTCATAGTTCCCTATATCTTCTCCAGGGATTATATCTGCATAGACCTTTGAGCTTCTCAGCAGGTGAAAGTCTCCCTACATTTTTGTATTGTAAGACCAACTCAGTCCTGCTCTTTTGTAAAGATAGATTGAGGGAACAGTATATGGTTAGGGTTAATAACAGGTTCGATTTGTGTTAGGAATCATTCTGCTGGATGAATAAGAATATTGGGATCCTGTGGTATTTATAAGAGTATAGAGGTGAAATATAAGTATGACAATGAAATTCTAGATAAGATTTGAAGCCCAGAAGTGCACTGGGCACTGGAGTGGGAAACTTAGCTTTGAACAATGTTCTGCACAGATATCTCAGATAAATCGATATATAATGGCAAAGGACCATGTACCTTGGTTGATTGAATGTGTAAGAAAACATCCAGTCAAAAAGGGATAGTCGGTAGGATTAGGAAGATAGTGTAGGTTTAGATAGAAGAGTGAGAATAGGATTTGGACCAAAAGTACTTTAGCAATAGAGTTTTGGTTAGAGAGTGAATGTAAATGTCAGCACATGTGAAGAGTTGGTCACAGTGATGAACTGGAAAAAATATGTAGGAAAGCATTTATCAATAGAAACATTAGGAAATCAGGCAAAGTATAAAATGAGTGATAGGATTAGACATTTTCAACAGGTTGAGATTTAATATATAATCTTAGGAAGAAACAAATACGTAGTCACCGACAGGATAGACATTTGAGAGCATTAGGCAACCTGGACATGGATGGTTTTAGTAATCCATGCTCACTTCCTATTTAGGATTTGGTACAATCATAAGTGTGACATTTGCGTTTTGTGTCCAGAATATTACACTGAAAAATTGTATATTTATATCAGGTGACATGAGTATTTCTTCCACCATTTCTGGAAGCAATATGTTGAAGACATATAAATTAGTATTGGGGGTACAAATACGTGCACCCTGTGTCTCTGAATATAGAGAAAATGTATGAATAGACAATAGTGTGAATAAAGAATATAATTGGTTTCAACTTTAAAAAATGGATTGAAGTGATATCTGAAAATATAAAGAAAATTTTAGATTGATAAACATACATTCATTCAAACCAATTATACATCTATTTGTAATATTAGGGTTATGGTTTATCATAAAGGGTGTGAGTTTTGCTTCAAAATTGATTATGGAAATCGAAAATAATGTGTTTGGGTAGAAGTCACATGAAAAGACCAGTCAAGACACCTGGAGGAATACATGTGTTCTGAAGCAGGAATTGATTGAAAGTGAAACAAATGCCCATAAATTTGTGAATTTGTGGATGAAATATATATCCTAGGATGTCCATAATATGAATAAATATTAATGTACCAGGGTTTAATAAAAATGAACGTCAAAATGCACAGCTTGTCATATCGGAATCGAGGTGCATTGATGTTAAACTTGGTCAGTTACTGTAGAAATATTAGTTAAATCTGTTTTTCAGGTGGATGAATATTTCTGAGAATAATCTTGTGAAAAGTTGATTATAAATCCAAGTCCATGAACATGAATAAATTTAGCGAGTGTAAATAAGACACATATATTTCATATTTTCAAAAATCTGGAGAGTGTATATATATATATATATATATATATGTATGTATATATATATATATATATATATATATATATATATATATATATATATATTTACACAAAACACACACACAGACATTAAAAAGTAGCAATATATATGCCACTCAAAATTCATCTATAAATATATATCATCCAAAGATGCAAAAATATTTATTTTACTGAACATGAGTTTATGTATAATGTTTTTCTACTAGGAAGCTCCCCTATAGGTGGAATTTTCAGTTCCAACAACGATTTGGAGGAGTGATCTCTTCTCACAATTTGTATCTACCAAGTCAGCCAACTCACAAAAATGTACTTGTGATACCAGGTAGGATACTATAAATGCATATAAAAATACATGTGATGAATAGGCTACAGAGAAAGGGACAGGAATTCATATATTTGTTAATTTTAAAAACACATGGAGAACTATTTCAATTGAAAATTGACCAGATTTATAACACCTACCATTTATCATGCAAAAGGCAAGTCCAAATATACAACATGGATCCTCTGAAATGCTTGTATTTCTATTTTGTTTGCGTTACTTTTCTCCATCATATTAGGATTAGTAGTCAGAGTCTAGTAGGGTATGTGAATATTTCTGAGAATAATCTTGTGAAAAGATGATTATAAATCCACATTCATGAATATGAAAAATTTAGGATGTGTAAAATAATACACATATATTTCATATTTTGAAAAATCTGGAGAGTGTATATAAATATATATATATATACACACACACACACACACACACAAACATTCACAGACATTAAAAAGTAGCACTATATGCCAATTTAAAATCACCATGAAATATATATCATCCACAGATCCAAATAAATTCATTTTACTGAACATCGATTTATGTATAATGATGTTCAACTAGGAAGCTCACCCACAGGTTGAATTTTCAGTTCCAACAGCGTTTAGGAGTAGTGATCCCTTTTCACAATTTGTATCTGCCAATTCAGCCACCACACAAGAATGTACGTGTGGTAACAGGTAGGATTCTAAATGTGCATATAAAAATACAGGTGCTGAATAGGCTTCAGAGTAAGGGAGACAGGAATTCACATATTTCTTAACTTTTAAAATACATGGAGAACTATTTCAAAAAAAAATTGACAAGATTTAAAACTCCTACACTATATAATTCAAAAGGCAAGCCCAACTATCCACCATGCCTCCTCTGAACTGCTTGTAGTTCTATTCTTTTGGGGGTATTTTTCTCCAACATATTAGGATTAGTAGTCAGAGTCTAGTAGGGTATGTGTTAATGTCAGTGATTCAGTATTTTGAATGGAAAATAGGAAAATGAATCCAATGTGTATGCAAATATGTGCTTCAGAAAAATCTTCCCACTCTCATCCAGAACAATCCCTTGACATTACCTTCGCCCCAAGTAAGACACAATTAGAGGAAAAGAGATAGAAAATATGTGAATACATATCTGAAATGGAATTTGATCAGGAGTTCACAACCATGGAGGTGGTAGAGGAGTTTTCAAAAGTAAGGGACAGGGTAAGCACTCCACAATCACAGAGCTCTGCTGGCCTAAAGACTTCTTGAGAAACTGCCTCTGAGTTTGGGCACTTGAAATATATGTTGTTTTCAGGAGCTTTTGCTTCCTTCTAGTGAGACGATCAAAGCTGGGTCAGCATCTATGTGACCTGGAGGACATAAATTGTAATATTCCAATGAACATGAGGGAGCAGTGCTGAAATCTCTCTTTGTAGGTATACTATGGCCACTTGGGGCTAAGTGTGTCCCCGCGTGGACTGTATATTCATTTGTTCCTCTTCCACTCTTCATTGTGTTTCTTGCTGCTGCACTGCGACTTTGGTATTTGCTTCATGAAATACATGGAGTTCAACTGGGACACAGTGGTCTAAGTGTCTGCCCGTGTGGACTGTGAAGCCATTTAGTAATCCTCCACTTTTCCTGGTGTTTCTTGCTGCTGCACTGCGAGTTTTGTATTTGCTTCATGAAATACAAGGAGTTCAACTGGGACACAGTGCTGGAGGGAGTTCTATCACATGTGGTGGCTCACACAGGAGCATTCATGAAACCGGCCTCTATACCACATAGCTTGCTCCCTTGACCATAGCAACCTGATTCGGTAAATTACCCTAAAACCTCTCCATATAACAAGATGTGTTTACTTATAATGGTCTCCTGGCTGCACCATGTCCGTCTCATGACATTTGGAATCCAAAGGCAGATCCACATGGCCCCATCACAGATGTTTTATTACACACCTGCCTACCGCTGCTCTAGGCCCTCTACTCATCAGGCTCCAAATTACTGGCATCTCGGTTCTACACCATTTTTCATTAAACCCAATCAATCAAGGCACTGTCTGGTACACTCATGATCAGAAATAGGACATCTAAAGGTTCTGTATGCCACCTGTTCATGGGAATTTCAAAAATTTAAACTATTTATCTAGCCATTTATCAAGGATGAAGTTGGAGGCACAGTGGATTTCAATTCATGCAGGAACCATTAAATGGTGAGTATGATCATTTCAATGAAAACTCTGGAGAACTCTCACAGGCAAGGCTTCCCAAAGAGTGTCCAAAAGGTCACCTGAAGCCAGGCTCATTGAGGTCTACAATTGAGATCCATGAGTGTTTTGATCTCAACTATGGCTGCCAAGTCTTTCAGAATAAAATCTTGTGGTATCCTGACTGAGATTCCCAGTGCTCTGTGGAAAGCTACCCTGGGCCTACATCTCAGGTTCCAAGGGCGACTCTCATGCATGGCCTCCTCAAAACCCAACACAACTCATGGCAATACTTCACTAAGCTCAGTTCCAGGACACAGTGTCTAAAAGGAGTCACACCAGAGTTCAGGCCCAGGAGGACCCAGTTATCTCTTCCAGCTACCACACATATGACCACAATTTAAATCAAAACACTCCCACATGGGCCTCATCTTCTTCTACACAGACACGCATCATAACCTCTGGCTGGAAGTTTCCATGAGGGGTGCAGCCCAAGACAGTGTCCAAAATAAGCTCCATTGCCCCTCATTTGCCAAAAGTCAGGGTGGCCTAAACACCCTTCCTTTGAACCAGGAGTGATCAAATAAGCCTGCCTTTAATACTGCTCTGCTTCTCCAATTTGAGGCCTAATGACTGTCAGGTGTAGATTTTCTATGTGATTTGGAGTCATGAGAAAACCCAAGCACCTATGGGCTATCCACTGTAGGGCTTTGAAGAACTCATTGGACCCAAATGATCCCTATTCTCACTTGACGGAAGTCAGGAACTGAAAAGGTCGGGCGAACTTCGGAGGAAAAGACCACCAAGAGACTGTCTCATGCCACAGCAAAGGGTTTATTAGGGGTCCAGCATGCTGAGGCTCAGAGCTCACTTCAGAGGAGCAAAGAACAAAGAGCCCCGAGAACAACTTGAGCAGAGTTTATATACATTCTTTAGAGAGGGCAGGGACTTTACATACATCATTGCCTCCTTTAGAAAATCATCATATACCGCGGGAAAATCAAATAATAACTCTAAAACATGATTAGCACATTCATTGGCGGGAACAGGTTGGGCAGCGGGTGATTGGTCAGCCGTGAGAAGGAGTATACATTTAAACTGATTGGTTGAAGCACTGAGATGTATACGTGCAGATCTGCATGGTTTCTGGGAAGGGGTGGTTAAGTAACGAGGTGGTCAGGGAAGATTTCAACACACATCTAATGGGAAGATCCGGGAATTGTCTTAAGTGCCACAGGAATTTCAGGTTCTGAGTGCAGCTTGGAAAATGTACAAAACCTGGTTCTTTACGTTTCAATTTCAATTTCTTTTATTCTTTCATTTCCCACCCCTTTTTCTGACTACTTTTAATCTTAAAAGTAATGAATCAAAATTATTGTGGGGTTTCACATTCTATTCCTACCAGTGCAGCATATTTCTGTCTGATTATCATGAGTTTCACCTGCCTAATCTGAGCCTGGAGAAAGGAAACTATGTGGTTAAGCAAACAAGGTCCCACAGTTAGCAACACCATAAGGATGATCAGGGGTCCAGCTAAGTCTGATATTAGTGTAGTTACCAGGGGTACTGGGTTAACCATGACTCAAAGCACCCTTGTTGAATCTCCCATTCTCTCTGGCGCTCTTCAAGGTATTTTCTTAATTTACTCATGAATTATTTTGCAACTCCAATATGGTCAGCATAAAAACAACATTCTTCTCTCAGTGCAACACAGAGGCCCTCTCCCTCATCAAGAGGAGGTCTAATCCTCACCTGTTCTGTAAAACAACTTCAGAGAGAGAGGTTAAGGATTCCTGCAAAGTTTTGATGGAGGTATCTAACGTCTTCAAGTCTTGATTTATTGCTGTTTCTAATTGGGCCATTTGTTGTTAACCACGCATCATAGAAGCTGTTTCCATACCCACTCCTGCAGCAGCTCCTATCCCCAATAGGATGGCTAGAGTAAGGGACAATGGTTCCCCTTGATATCGGGTTGTTTGTCCCCCTAGTAGACCTTCAAATGATTAGGCATTATGATAGAGTACCCTGGAGAGTTTCTGCACCATTACACAATAATTTACAGGGCTGTCGAAGACCTGGGCTGAAATACAAGGAGTTCTGACTGTGTGGAGTTCAGTACCATAAAGGTTCCTTTAATTAGTTCCCAGGGGGAGGAGTCAGATGTACTCTGGACTGGGGAAGTAGGCAAAGACGGAATCCAGGAAGTATTAGATGGTAGAGGGTTTCTGGTAGATCTAGGCATGGAAGGTTTAGGAGGCTTAATTCCTGGCTTGAGGGGATTGGGTCCTATTGCTGTGGGATTTTCTTTCTTTTTAAGCCAGACGGTGAACCAGAGACCAAATTCATCACCTGGGCCATAAATATAGAATCGCATTCCCCACGTATTTCCCATAGGCCAGGTTTTTCTGAGGTAGCCCCTTCCTTTGGAAGTGAAAGTTATATTGAGGGGGTAACATAGAGTATTCTTTCCACAGCGAGTTTTTGACACTACTGGGCTAGCAGCACATTTCTTGGGATCAATCCAGGTGTCATTTCATCCTACCGGAATCATACCTTTCTGGGGAGTTTGGGTTCCACCATGCAGCTTTCGTTTGTTCACAACCCCAAGATCTACAATAAAAGTCACTGGGTCCTCGACAGGTTTGGGCCTGTTTTATGACTTTGGAAATCAGGTGGGCACACATAATAGTCAAGACTGGCTAGTTTACACCTGAGCTGGGGGAGATGACATCCATAATTCATGGGTCAAGGTGGTCTATGTTGCCCTGGTTAGGGTTTGAGTGGGATCTGTGTGGGGTCCTCTATGTCAGGGAGATCCCAGTCAGGGAAGCCTATGGCAAGCTGACAAATGTCCGGGTGGAGAGATGGCCACCAAGTCCATAAGGTGGCTGTTTGTGAAATAGATCACACTACTTGCCCATTAGGATTCATTACTTGCCCTTGTTGCTGAGCACGCTGATGGGGATTAGGGCTGATGGTGGTCATGGGAAGAATCCATAGCCCTACCCACATGACGGACACGCAACTTGAGATGGATACCAGTCTGTAGAAGTTTCCAGCCAGAGTCTGTACAGGGCTCAGCCATGAGATGGGAGGCATTGATCCAGGAAGTGATCCCATCCACTTTCACCACTGTGGGTGTTATAAGCAGCACCTGGTATGGTCCTTTCCAGTGGAGTTCCAGGGATGACACCTGACGCCATCTCACGTAGATGAAGCCTCCCACTTGATATCAATGTGGGGTTCCCTCGTCTCCAGTCTGATAAGCAGAGGCCAAATGTTTCCACAGGTATCGCTGGGTGCTGGGTTTGTTAAAGGGCTTTAAATCTGTCAAACAAGGGAGTGTGAAAGGAATCATTAAGTCTCATAGTTGGGATTAGGTCCCCTACTGGAGGAAGGGCACCATTGAGAATTTCATAAGAGGTGAGGTTACACAAAGAGGCGGAGGGGGTATTTCTTTCACAAAACAGTGCATAAGGTTGGAGCATAGTCCAATTTTTTATGCCAGTATCCAAGCTTAATTTTGTTAAGTACTCTTTGATGGTTCTATTCATCCTTTCTACCTGTCCTGAGCTCTAGGGTCAATAAGCACAATGTAACTTCCAATTAATCCCCAGGGTCCTGGCAAATCCCTTACTTTCCTGGGGCATGAATGCCGGTCCGTTAGCGGACCCTATTACCTTAGGCAGGCCGAACCTTGGAAAAATGTCTTCTACGATCTTTCTGACTACCATCTGAGCTGTTTCTTTCTTCATGGGGAAGGCTTCGACCCATCCTGAAAAAGTATCTACAAAGACTAGGAGATATTTAAGTTCATACCTTGCTGGCTTAATTTCAGTAAAGTTCAATTCCCAGAATTGTCCTTGTCTGGTTCCTTGTAAGCGCTTCCCTGCAGGAAGCTTGGATGGGTAAGCATTAACTACTTGGCAGACTTGACAAGCTCTAGTCACCTGCTCAGCTATTTCTTTCCTCTGTGAGTCAGTCAATAATAAGTCCTTTCTCCGGTCCTTTAAGAGTGCCTATATCTTCTCTGAGTCTAAGTGGGTGAGCTGGTGTACGTCTTTGACATAAAGGTGGGCATTTTGAAATTGTAAACTTGGCTCTGTAGGATCCCAGAGTTCTGTATCTGTCTCCTCAGATGATAAGTTGCCTGAATGTTCCGATGCTGCCAAGTCTCCTGATTGTTGTTCCCCCTGGTGTGGAAAAAGTTAACACAGTCACTCCATTTAGGGCTGCCAATTAAGCTTCCTCATCTGCCCTTCTTTTTCCAACTGCCACGGGTTCGTTTCCCTTCTGGTGCCCTGGGCAGTGCACTTTAGCTAGTTCCTTAGGGCCCTGCACTGCTGAGAGAAGTTGGAGGATCTCATCTTTGTTCTTTATTTCTTTCCAGGTGGAGGTTAATAACCCCCTTTGCTGGTAAATAGCCCCGTGCACATTTGCAGTGGCAAATGCATAGCGGCTATCAGTGTATATGGTGGCCCTTTTGCCTGTTGCTAGTTCCAATACTTTCGTAAGGGCAATCAGTTCTGCTTTTTGGGCTGATGTCAGTTCTGGGAGACCAGAGGAACAGATGACATTAATTTTGCTAACTACTGCTTCTCCAGCCCACCGCTTACCATCTTGGAGGAAGCTGCTGCCATCCATAAACCATACAACTTCAGGACAAGGCAGTGCCTGATCTTTCAAGTCTCGTCGTATACTGGTTTCCTCTGCCAGTATGTGTTGACACTCATGAGCGATGGGTCTTGATGATTCTTCTGGCAGCAGTGTAGCCAGGTTGAGTGGAGCAGCGGGTCCCAGCGTGATTCTGTCTTTGTCAAGCAAGAGGTTCTGGTAGTGGGTTATTCTAGAGTTTGATAGCCACATCTCTGGAGGCTGACAGATGATGCACTCCAGGGCATGGGGGACTATAATCGTTAGCTTCTGTCCCAACGTTAATTTATCAGCATCTTTTATTAGAAGGGCTGCCGCTGCTATAGCTCTTAAGCAATGGGGCGACCCATTAGCCACTGGGTCCAGTTTATTTGATAAGTATTCTACCGGCCTTTTCCAAGGTCCCAAAGTCTCAGTGAGCACAACCCGTGCTATTCCTTTCTTTTCCTCGATGTAGAGACTGAAGGGTTTTTCTATATCTGGGAGTGCTAAGGCCGGAGCAGATAGCAGCACCTTTTTTCTGACATTATCAAAAGCTTGTTGGTGCTCAGGGGTCCATTGGAAGTGGGCATCCCCCTTTATCAGCGGGTATAAAGGGGCAGCCAGAGACGCGAACCCAGGAATCCATAACCTGCAAAAGTCGGCAGTCCCAAGAAACTCCCTGAGTTGTCTCTTATTAGATGGGGGCAGTATCTGCACAAAGGTTCGTTTTGTGGGCTCAGTGAGCCATCCTTTGCCACCCCTAAGAGAATAACAGAGGAAGATTACTTCTTGCTGACATATTTGGGCCTTTTTGGCAGAAGCTCTATATCCAAGCCGAGCAAGCTTCGAAAATAATGCTTGGGTCCCAGACTCATAGTTCTCTTTGGTGTCGGCTGCCAGTAGCAGACCATCCACATATTGGAGTATGGTGACATCGGGGTGTGCAGTTTTGAAGTCATTGAAGTCCTTGTGGAGGGGTTCATCAAAGAGAGTGGGAGAGTTTTTGAACCCCTGTGGGAGTCTAGTCCAGGTTAGTTGGACAGATGTTCCTTTTTCGGGGTCTATCCACTCAAAAGCAAACAGCAACTGACTGTCCTTATGTACGGGCAAGCAAAAGTGAGCATCTTTTAAGTCTAGCACAGTGTACCATTCCTGCTCCAGATTCAGAGCGCTAAGCAAATTATATGGATTCGGTACAGTGGGGTGAATGTCCTGCACTCTGTTGTTGATCTCTCTTAGGTATTGAAGCGTCCGGTAGTCCCCAGTTCCTGGCTTTCTTACTGGTAGCAGGGGGATATTCTAGGACAAATGACAGGGCCTTAAGACCCCAAGAGCCAGGTATTTCTGAATATGGGCCCTTATCCCATCCTTAGCTTCTTTGATTAGAGGATATTGTTTAACACTGATTGGAGAGATAGAGGGTTTTAATTCTACTACTATTGGAGGTTGTTATATGGCTAGACCTAACCCAGCAGTTTCTGCCCAGGCATTAGGATAATCTTTTATCCATTTCTGGGGTAGTTTGCCTGTTTGATCAGTCCTAGGAGGCACGAAGTGTTGATGTTCATCTTCTATGGATGTTGTCAAAGCCATGACTATGGGAGTTTTTACTGAAGGCTTTAGAAACTCCACTTGGGGACCATCAGGGTTAAAGGTTATTCTAGCCCAGAGTTTGGTAAGCAGATCCCAGCCCATCAATGGGGCTGGGCATTCTTGGATTACTTGGAAAGCGTGGTGGACTTTTCCATTTCCTAGGTCCATAGTCCTCTTAGTTGTCCCAGCCCAATATCTACTGCCATTAGTACCTTTAACAGGGGACCATTTATTTGATAGGGGGCCCAGTGGGGTCTTAAAGGTTGATTATACTGCTCCTGTATCCACTTAAAAGTTCACTGGGGTCCCCTCCACTTTAAATGTTACCCTGAGCTCGGAGAGGGGATCCGAGCCCCGACTTTCCTAGTCCTCTTCTAGAGTCAGCACGGCGGACTGGCATCTCTGCTTCTTTCGGGGGCACTCTTTGGCCTAGTGTCCTGTTTTCTTTACAGTAGGCACACTGATCTGAGGCCAGGGGCAGCCATTGGCGGGGGCCCATGTATCCCTTTCTGTCTCCCTGCTTTTTAACTTCTGGCATATTTGGTGCTCTGACCAGAACCTTAGTCAATGCTTTAGTCTGCCTTTTGCTCCTTTCATCCTCCTTTTGTTCCCTTTCCGTCTCTCTCCTCTGTTCCCTTTCCTCCTCAGTTTCTCTCTTATAATATACTTTCTCAGCATCTCTTACTAAATCTCTCAAGGTCTTATCTTGTAATACATCTAGACGTTGTAACTTTCTCTTAATATCTAGGGCAGCCTGCTCGATAAAGGCCATTGCAACAGATGCTTGTTCATCCTCTGCCTGAGGATCAAAAGGAGTATATTTCCTATATGCTTCCGTAATTCTCTCCAGAAACATAGAGGGAGACTCATTAGGCCTTTGGATAATCTCTCTTACCTTGGCCAAATTAGTCGGCCCTCTGGCGGCCACTCGGAGACCCGCTATTAGAGTCTGGCGATAAGTGGACAGATGCTACCTACATTTAAAGGTGTTTGGGTGCCAGTTGGATCGGTTCATTGGCCCGTAGGGACGGAGAGGAAGCATCATAGGGGTTTCCGAGTTTTCTATTATCCGTCACCGGCGGGTTCCTTTAGGTGGCCCAGCTTCCTCCAGGGAGGAGGGGTTGCTGCTGCTGCAGAGAAGTCCCCTGGAGTGCTTGGGTCTGGCCCAATTGCCTCTAGCGGCGGAGAGGCTGAGTCAGCGGCGAGAATATCATCTGGAACGTGTTGGGGGTTGGAGAGCGAGGGTAGAGGATAAGGAGGGGGAGGAGTGTCCAGTCTTGTGACTCAGGGAGAATGGAAGGAAGAGGGGGAGGAGTGGAAGGTTTGAATGATAGGATGCTGGGGGAAGGGGTATATGGCTGTTGATCTGGGTGGCCACGTGGCCCCGGCTGAAAGACAATATCTCTGACATTTCGGATTAGAGGGAAGTAGAAGGATCCTTCTGGGGGGCCACCTGACTCGGAGAATGGGCCATTCTGAAGCACAGAGAATCTGCCAGGTACGGCATTTTACTGAAAAAGAAAGATTCTGGGCCCTTGAGCGGACATCAGTCAAATGATCAAGTGTCAGGGACAGAGAAGTGGAAGTGCTTTGTCCCATAATGAGAGTTACTCAAACAGGGACAGTGAAGACACAAACGCAACACAGACAAAGACAAACAGTAAACGTTTAACATGAGTCCAAGACAAAGATTAGAACTGAGTAACTGCCAAAACCTGATGGGTTAGACAATAAAGACAGCCCGTAAACTCAACATGAGTTCAGAACAATGACCAAAACTGAGTAGCCGGCAAAACCTGATGGGCTGGCGAACCGAATCCTGAAGCAAAATATAAACGAGTTGAGGAAATTATTATTCCTTGATTTCTCTAGTCCTCTGGAGTGTCCCCCAGGAACGTGGCCTGTAGCTCTGTGACACATCTGTCAGCCACCATCAGAGAGAGCTAATGCTCTTCACTGACAGCCACTTTGCCAATCCATAACCTGAAACCCAAAACCAGAAAGAGGTGCCTTACTTACCCCGAGAGGAGTCCATTGGGGTCTTTCATCCCCCGCTGCTGGATATCTCACCTGGGGCCTCCAGATGAATAGGTGGGGCGAACGTCAGAGTAAAAGACCACCAAGAGGCTTTCTCATGCAACAGCAAAGGTGTTATTGGGGGTCCAGCATGCTGGGGCTCAGAGCTCACTTTAGAGGAGCAAAGAACAAAGAGCCCTGAGAACAACTTGAGCAGAGTTTTTATACATTCTTTAGAGAGGGCAGGGACTTTACATACATAATAGCCTCCTTTAGCAATTCATCATATACCATGGGAAAATCAAATAACAACTCTAAAGCATGATTAGCACTTTCATTTGCGGGAACAATTCGGGCAGGGGGTGATTGGTCAGCCCTAAGAAGGGGTATACATTTAAACTGATTGGTTGAATACCTGAGATGTATACTTGCTGAGCTGCAGGGATTCTGGGAAAGGGTTGTTAAGTAACTAGGTAGTCAGGGAAGATTTCAACACACATCTAATGGGCAGATCCGGGAATTGTCTAAACTGCCACAGGAAAGTGCAGCTTGGAAAGTTTACAAACCTGGTTCTTTACATTTCAATTTCAATTTCAATTTCTTTTATTCTTTCAGAACCTTACAGAGAAAGGCAAGAGACTTAATCCACAATGACTGCTCTTTTGGCCATTTTGGTTTTGGATGCACACATGGGATCTTTCTTTCGATCCATCTGGTGCTGATAATCTAAGTCACAGCCTCACACAGGGCCAAGAGGCTAATTAAGACACAACCATTTTCAAAGCAATTACTACTCTGAGGTCAGTTACAGAACTCAGTCTCTGAGGAGAATCACACCAGTGTTCAAGGCTAGGTGCACCCAGTCATCTTTTCCAACCACCACATAAATGACCACAATTAAAACCAAAACAATCCCACATGGCCCTCATCTTCTCCCATAGAGTCACTCATCATAACCTCTGGCTGGAGGATTCCTTGAATGGCGCAGCTCAAGAGAGTGTCCAAAATAAGCTTCCTTGCCCCTCATTTGCCTAAACTCAGGGTGGCCTGGACACCCTTCCTGTGAACTAGGATTGATCACATAGGTCTGCCGCTAATACTGCTCTACTTCTCAAATTAGAGGCCTACTGACTGTCAGGTATAAATTCCTTATGTGATTTGGATTCATGATTAAACCCAAGCACCTCTGAAGAGCTTGGAAGAACTCATTTGACCCAAAAAATCCCTATACTCCCTTGAAGAAGGTCAGGAACCTAACAGAGGAAGGCAAGAGACATCATCCACAATGACTTATGTTTTTGCCATTTTGGTTTTGGATGCACACATTGGATGTTTCTTTAGATCCATCAGGCGCTGAAAATCTAAGCCATAGCCTCTCACAGGGCCAAGAGGCTGATTCAGACACATGGCTTTCCAAAGCAATTAAGCAAAGAGCCACAGGTGATGCCCATTCATTTCCATTTGAAAACTGTTTCCTTCAGGCTTCACAAAGGGGTGGCCTGAGGCAAAGACCTTCCTGACATTCAAGGGCAAAAGATCAATAGGTTAGCAAAAGGCCCAAAACAGGGTTTCTCCACTGAGGCTTTTCTGGTCACACTGATATCTGAGTTTTCTGAGATGCTCCAATTCCCTCCAGCTATCCAGAACATAGCCATGTCACAGAGTTTGGAGGTGGTACATATTTTGGACACAAAACCATGAGCCTATTCTGGAGAGTGGCCAAAATTCAGGAAGAAAACAGAAACTTAGTAAGATAGTAGGTGTTGCCCATCGATAAGGCAACCTGCAGTCCATTACTAAAATGGACAGGATGAATGCTGGGAAGCTTTCTACTAGACAGGACACATCCATTGATGCATTCTCTTTTCTAATGTCAACAACCATGGACACAGTGGGAGACACAGACACAGAAACACTTGCCTTGTCAAAGTTCTTTCTAGAAATAGTCCACTCCAAACCAAACACACCGCCTTTCCTACCTATTCTCAGAACATGAGACAAAACCACAAACTCACACACACACTCAAAAAGGCACCTCCTTCCCCCAAGTAAGTCTGTGACTATCCAGAGTGTCCTTTGACTGGTGGGCCATTTTATGTTCCCCCGAAAAGGCCTGTCTTGTCTTAGATCTGGTCTCCTTGTCAAACACTGTGAAGTTGTCAGGAGCCTGTTCTGACCACTACATGCTTTCTCAGGGAAGGCCCGTCTTCAGAACTCTCCTTGTATTTGGCCATCCTCACATCAGTAGTTACCAAAAAAGACAGACTCTGTCCTTGGTAAATCCAAACATGTGAGCCCACTGGGACTGAGACTGGGACTGGCTCTGTGTGCCTGGCTTCCTGGATCCCAAATTCAGAGAGTTCCATCACCGAGGAAGTGAGGTAGGTCACTTATTTCAAGAATTTAATGAGTTCACTGCCTTGGCAACCACTTTGTTATAACAGTTGCTTCCAAGGGTCCCATGAGATGGAGGATACCCTACTTCCTCTGACACTTTCACTAGTTAGAATGGTATATCAACCATATGGAACCAGAAACAGCTCTCCACATTGTCCTGGTTTGGTCCATATTCTCTCCATTAAAAATAGAGAGGCTGATTCAGACACAACCCTTCATCCTGACAAGGTTGTTTGCCATGGAAGATGACTTTTGCTCTCTCAGGTCCTACATAGCTGCCTAATACTTCTCCAGGGATCATTTCTGCTTGGACCATTGAGTTTCTAAGCAGGTGGAAGATCCCCTACATTCCTGTATTGTAAGACAAACTCTGTCCCTGCTCTTCTGTAAAGGTAGATTGAGGGAACAGTGTATGGTTAGGGTTAATAACAGGTTCGATTTTGGTGAGGAGTCATTCTGTTGGATGAATAATGGTATTGGGAACCTGCGATATTTACAAGAATATATAGGTAAAATATAAGTATGGAAACAGAAATCTAGGTATGATTTGAAGCCCAGAAGGACATTGGGACCTTCATTGGGATACTTAGCTTTGAATTATGTTCTGCACAGATGTCTCAGATAAATCGATATACAATGTTATAGGACCTTGTACCTTGGATGATTGAATGTCGAAGAGAACATCCAGGATAAAAGGGATAGTTGGTAGTATTAGGAAGACAGTTTGTAAGTTTAAAAAGAAGAGTGAGTATAAGTTTTGGACCAAAAATTCTTTAGCAATAGGGTTTCGGGTACAGAGTGAATATGAATGTCAGAACGTGTGAAGAATCAGTCACAATGATGAACTGGGGAAAATATGTAGGAAAGCAGATATCCATAGAGACATTAGGAAATCATGCAAAGTGTAAAGTGAGTGATTGGATTAGACATTTTCAATATGATTGAGTTTCAATATATAATCTTAGGAAAAAACAAATATGTAGTCCCCAAAAAGATTGACAAGTGGGAGCATTAGGCAGCCTGGACATGGATGTTTTTAGTAATCCATGTTCATTTTCCATTTAGACTTTGGTACAATCATAAGTGTGATGTTTGCATTTTCTGACCAGAATATTACTGTGATAAAATGTGTATGTGGATCAGGTAACATGAGTATTTCTTCCACCATTTCTTGGAGCCATATTTTGAAGATGTATAAATTAGTATTGTGGGTAAAAATAGATGTACCCTGTGTCTATGAATATAGAGATAATGCATGAATAGAGCGTAGTGTGAATAAATAATATTACTTGTTCCAACTTTAAATAATGGATTAAATTGATATCTAAAAATATTCAGGAAATCTTATATTGATATACATACATTCATTTCAACCAGTAATACATCTAATGGTAATATTAGGGTTGTGGTTTATCCTGAAGTGTGTGTGAGTTTTGCTTCAAACTGATTATGGAAATCAAATATAATATTTTTGGAAAGAAGTCTCATGAAAAGACCAGTCAAGAAACATGGAGGAATACTTGTGTTCTGAAGCAGGAAGTGATTGACATTGAAACAAATGTCTAAAAATTTGTGAACTTGTGGATAAAATATATATCCTACGATGTGCATAAACTGCAGAAATAGTAATGTACCATTGTTGAATAAAAGTGAACGTCAAATTATATGTCATGTCCCATAGGAGTCTACTTGCGTTGATATTAAACTGGGTCAGTTACTGTAGAAATATTAGGATTTGTGTCCAGCTTTCACTGAAGTCAGTTTTCAGTACTAGGAAACAAATATATATTTCAAGTTGATGAATAATTCTGAGAATAATCTTGTGAAAAATCGATTATAAATCTAAATACATCAACATGAATAAATTTAGGGAGTATATATAAGACACATATATTTCATATTTTGAAAAATCTGGAGAGTATGTGTATATATATATATATATATATATATATATATATATATATATATATATATATACACACACACAAAACATACACACAGACTATAAAAAGTAGCAATACATATGCTAATCGAAATTCATCATTAAATATATATAATTCACATATGCAAAAATAATTATTTTACTGAACATGGATTTTTGTATAATGTTTTTCTATTAGGAAGCTCACCCATAGGTTGAATTTTCAGTTTCAACAGCGTTTAGGAGGAGGGATCTCTTCTCACAATTTGTATCTTCCAAGTCAGACAACACAAAAAAATTAACCTGTGATACCAGGTAGGATTCTATATGTGCATATAAATATACATGTGCTGAATAGTCTATAGAGAAAGGGAGACAGGAATTCACATATTAGTTAATTTTAAAAACACATGGAGAATTATTTTAACCAAAAATTGAGTAGATTTATAACACCTACCCTTTATCATGTAAAAGGCAAGTCCAAATATACACCATGCCTCCACTGAACTGCATGTATTTCTATTTTGTTTTGGTTATTTTTCCTCCATCATATTAGGATTAGTAGTCAGAGTCTAGTAGGGTATGGGTTAGTGTCATGGTTTCAGTATTTTGATTGGAAAATAAGAAAATGAATCCAATGTGTATGCAAATATGTGCCACACAAAAATATTCCCACTCTCATCCAGAACAATGAATTGCCATTACCTTCACCCCAAATAAGACACAATTAGAGGAGAAGAGTTAGAAAATCTGTGAATACATATATGGAATGGAACATAATCAGGAGTTCACAACCTTGGAGGTGGTAGAGGAGTTTCCAAAAGTTAGGGTCAGGGTAAACACACCACAAACATGGAGCTCTGCTGGCCTAAAAACTTCTTGAGAAACTGTCTCTGAGTTCGGGCACTTGAAATATATGTTGTTGTCAGGAGCTTTAGCTTCATTTGTAGTGAGACCATCAAAGATGGGTCTGCATCTATGTGACCTGGAGAACATGGTTTCTTTTTTTTAATGAACATAAGGGAGCAGTGCTGAATTCTCTCTTTGTAGGTAAACTGTGGCCACTCGGGTCTAAGTGTCTCCCCATGTGGACTGTGAAGCCATTTGGTCATCCACCACTTTTTGTGGTGTTTCTTGCTGCTGCACTGGGAGTATGGTATTTACTTAATGAAATACAATGAGTTCAACTGGGACAAAATGCTAGAGTGAGTTCTGTCATGTGTGGTGGGTCAGGTTCTCCAGGAGAATGCACCAACAAGTCTTCTATTTAACATAGCTTGTCCCCTTGACCATAGCAACCTGTTTCTTAAAATTAACGTTAAACCTCTCCATATAACGAGATGCCATTACATATAATGGTCTGCTGGCTACACTATTTCAGTCACAAGCCATTTGGAAGCCAATGGAAGATCCACATGACCCCACCACAGATATTGTATCACACATCTGCACACCACTGCTCTAGGCCCACTACTCAGCAGGCTCCAACTTACTGGCATCTCTGTTCTACACCATTTTCATAAAACCAAGTCAATTAAGCCACTGTCTGGTACACTCATGATCAGAAACAGGACATCCAAAGATTCTCCAGTGCCAACTCGTCATAGGAATTTCAAATATATCATGGTATTTATCTGGGATTAGGAAGATAGACGGTAGGATTAAAAAGAAGGGTGAGTAAAGGATTTGGACATTAAGTTCTGCTTCTCCAATTTGAGGCGTATTGTCATGCATGGGCGACTCTCATGCCTGGCCTCCAAAAATCCCAACACAATTCATAGCAATACATCTCTAAGGTCATTTCCAAAACTCCGTTTCTAAGGGGAATCACACCAGAGTTCAAGCCCAGGTGGACCCATTCATCTCTTCCAACCGCCACACAAGTGACCACAATTAAAAACAAAACACTCCCACATGGCCCTCATTTTCTTCCATGTAGACACTCATCATAATCCCTTGCTAGAGGTTTCCATGAGGGACACAGTCCAAGACAGTGTCCAAAATAAGCTCCCTTCCCCCTCATTTGCCTAAAGTCAGGGTGGCCTGGGCACCCTTCCTGTGAACCAGGAGTGATCAAATAGGCCTGCCATTAATGCTGCTCTGCTTCTCGAATTTGAGGCCTACTGACTGTGGGGTTTAGATACTTTATGTGAATTGGAGTCATGAGAAAACCCAAGAATCTCTGGGCTTCCCTCTGCAGGGCTTTGAAGAACCCATTTGTGTGAGTCTAAGAGTTGGACCAAAAGTTCTTTATCAATAAGGTTTTGGTGAGAGAGTAAATGTAAATGTCAGCACATTTGAAGGGTCATTCCCAATGATGAACTGGAGAAAAGGTATTTGAAAGCAGATATCAATGGAGACATTAGGAAATCAGGCAAAGTACAAAGTGAGTGGTAGGATAAGACATAATTAAGAGGGTTGAGTTTGAATATATAATCTTAGGAAGAAACAGATATGTAGTCACCAATAGGAATAATATTTGAGAGCATTAGGGAACCAGGACATGGATGTTGTTAGTAATACATGCTCACATTCAATTTAGGCTTTGGTACAGTCATAAGTGTGACCCTTGCATTTTGTGTCAGGAATATTACTGTGATGAAATGTATATGTATATCAGGTGACTAGAGTATTTTTTCCACCATTTCTGAAAGCAATATTTTAAAGACTTATAAATTAGTATTGGGGATACAAATACATAGACCCTGGGTCTATGAATATAGAGATGATGCCTTAATAGACCATACTGTGAATAAATAATATAACACGTTCCACTTTTAATATTGGATTGAATTGATATCTGAAAATACATAAGAAATTTTATGTTGATATACAATCATTCATTCCAAACAGTTATACATCTAATGGTAATAATAGAGTTATGGTTTATCATGATGGGTGTGTGAGTTTGCCCCAAAAGTGATTATGGAAATCGAAAACAATGTGTTCAGAAAGAAGTCTCATGAAAAAACCAGTCAAGAAAGCTGGAGGAATACATGTGTTCTGAAGCAGGAAGTGATTGAAAGTGAAACAAATGCCTATAAATTTGCTAAATTGTGGAAGAAATATATATCGTATGATGTGCATAAAATGAAGAAAACTAATATACCAGTGTTGAATAAAAATGAACGTCAAAATAGACATCATGGAACATAGGAATCTACTTGCACCGATGTTAAATTGGGTAAGTTACTGTAGAAATATTAGCATTTGTATATACCATTCACTGAATTTAGTTTTCAGTACTAGGAAACAGATATGTAGTTCAGGTGGATGAATATTTCTGAGAATAATCTTGTGAAAAGTTGATTAGAAATCCAAATATATGAACATTAATGAATTTAGGAGTGTATAATAAGACACATATATTTTACATTTTGAAAAATCTGGAGAATATATATATATATATATATATATATATATATATATATATATATATATATATACACACACACACACACACACAAAACCCACACAGAGCAATTAAAAAGTAGCAATATATATGCCAATCAAAATTCATCGTGAAATTTATATGATCCACATATCCAAAAATATTTATTTTACTGAACATGGATTTATATATAATGTTGTTCAACTAGGAAGCTCCCCCATAGGTTGAATTTTCTGTTCCACAATTTGTATCTGTCAAGTTGGCCACCTCACAAGTATGTACGTGTGATACCAGGTAGGATTCAATATGTGCATATACAAATACATGCGCTTAATAGGCTACAGAGAAAGGGAGACAGGAATTCACATATTTGTTAACTTTAAAAACACACAGAGAACTACTTCAATTAAAAATTGACTAGATTTATAACTCCAAACCTATATATTGCAAAAGGCAAGCCCAACTATACACCACCCCTCCTCTGAACTGCTTGTATTTCTATTCTGTTTGAGTTATTTTTCTCCATCACATTAGGATTAGTAGTCAGAGTCTAGCAAGCTATGGGTTAGTGTCAGGGAATCAGTATTTCGAATGGAAAATTGGAAAATGGACACAATGTGTATGCAAATATGTGCTACACAAAAATCTTCTTATTTTCTTCCAGAAAAATTTATTGTAATTAACTCCACCCCAAGTAATACAGAATTAGAGAAGAAGAGTTAGAAAATCTGTGAATACATATCTGGAATGGAATATGCTCAGGAGTTCACAACCTTGGAGGTGTTAGAGGAGTTTCCCAAAGTAAGGGACACAGTAAACATTTCTCAAATGTGGAGCTCTGGTGCCCTAAAGACTTCTTGGGAAACTGCCTATGTGGTTGGGCACGTGAAATATATATTGTTTTCAGGAGCTTTTGATTTCTTTCTAGTGAGACCATCAAAGCTGGGTCTGCATCTATGTGACCTGGAGGACATGGATTCTTTTTTTCCAATGTACATGAGGTAGCAGTGCTGAATTCTCTCTTTGTAGGTAAACTGTGGCCATTGTGGGCTAAGTGTCTCCCTGGGGGACTGTGAAGCCATTTGGTCATCCTCCAATTTTCATGGTGTTTCTTGCTGCTGCACTGGGACTTTGGTATTTGCTTCATGATATACAAGGAGTTCAAATTGGACACAGTGGTGGAGGGAGTTCTGTCTTGTGCGGTGGGTCAGGGTTCTCAGGAGAATGCACCAAGCAGGCTTCTATCCCTCATAGCTTGCCCCCTTGTCCATAGAAACCTGGTTCTGAACATTGCCCTGAAACCTCTCCATATAACAATATGCCATTTCATTGAACATTCTGCTGGCTGCACCATGTCAGTCACAAGCAATTTGGAAGCTAATGGCAGATTGACATGGCCTCACAAAGATGTTTTATCATACACCTTCCCACCTCTGCTCTAGGCCCACCACTCAGTAGGCTCCAAATTACTGGTATCTCTGTTCTACACCATTTTTATGAATCCCAGTCAATCAAGGCACTGCCTGATAGATTCATGAATGATGTAGGACATCCAAATGTTCCCAGTGCGACCAGGTCATGAGAAATTCAAAAATTTCATGGTATTTATCTAGGCATTTTTCAAGGATGAAGTTGGAGGCACTGTGGGTTTTTATTCATTCGGGAACCATTAAATGGTGAGGATGCTCATTTCAATGAACGCTATCGAGAACTCTCACAGGCAAGACTTTCCAAAGAGTGGCCAAAAGGTCACATGAAGCCAGGCTCATTGAGGTCTACAATGTGAGGTCCATGTTTGTTTTGATTCTCAACTATGGCTGACATGCCTTTAAGAATAAAATCATGTGATATCCTGGCTGAGATTCCCAGTGCTCTGTGGAAAGGTACCCTGGGCCTATATCTCAGTTTCCATGGGCGACTCTCATGCGTGTCCTCCTAAAATCCCAACACAAGTAATGGCAATACTTCTCTGAGGTCAGTTTCAGAACTCACTCTCTAAGGGGAATCACGCCACTGTTCAAGCCCAGGTGGACCCAGTCACCTGTTCCAACCGCCACACAAATGAAAACAATTGAAACCAAAAAAAATCCGACATGGCCCGCATTTTATTTCATATAGACACTGAACATAAACTCTTGCTAGAGGTTTCCATGAGGAGCACAGTACAAGACAGTATCCAAAATAAGCTCCCTTGCCCCTCGTTTGCCTAAAGTTTGAGTGGCCTGGACACCCTTCCTGTGAAACAGGAGTGATCCAATAGGCCTGCATTTAATACTGCTCCACTTCTCCAATTTGAGGCCTACTGACTGTGGGATTTAGATTATTTATGTGTATTGGAGTCATGATAAAACCCAAGCACCAATGGGCTAGCCTCTGCAGGGCTTTAAAGAACTCATTAGACCCAAAGGATCCTTATTCTCACTTGATGGAGGTCAGGAAACTTACAGAGAAAGACAAGAGAATTCACCCACAATGACTGCTCTTTTGGCCATTTTGGTGTTGGATGCATACATGGGATCTTTCTTTACATCCATCAGGTGCTGACAATCTAAGCCACAGCCTCACACTGGGCCAAGAGCCTGATTCAGACACATCCCTTTCCAAAGCAATTAAGCAAAGAGACACAGGTGATGCCCATTCATTTCCATTTGAAAAGGGTTTTCTTCAGGCTTCACAAACGGGTTGGCCTGAGGCAAAGTCCTTCCTGACTCAGGGGAAAAGAACAATTGTTAAGCAAAAGGCCCAACCACGGTTTCTCCACTGAGATGTTAGTAGTCACACTGATATCTGAGTTTTCTGAGATGCTCGCCAATCCCTTCAGCTATCCAGTATATGGCCATGTGACAGAGCTAGGTGGTGGTACATATCTTGGACACAAAACCATGAGCCTATTCTGGAGAGTGGCCAGAATTCAGGAAGAAAACTGGAACTTAGGAAGATAGCAGGTGTTACCCATTGATTATGCAAGCCCTGGTCCATTCATTAATTGGGCAGGATGAATGCTCGGAAGCTTTCTAATAGACAGGACACATCCATTGATGCATTCTTTTTTTCTAATGTCTACAACCACGGACACAGTGAGATACACAGACATAGAAACACACGCCCTGTTAAACGACTTAGTAGAAACATTTCACTCCAAACCACAAAACCGTCTTTCCTACCTATTCTCAGAACATGAGACAAAACCACAAACCCACACCAACACCCAAAAAGGCACCTGCTTCCCTCAAGTAGGTCTGTGAGTATCCAGAGTGTCCTCTGACTTCTGGACCATACTATGTTCTCCCAAAATGGCCTGTCCTTTATCAGATCTGGTCTCCTTGGTCAACTCTGTGAAGTTGTCAGGAGCTAGTGGTGAGCCACTACCTGCTTTCTCAGGAATGGTCCCTCTTCAGAGCTTTTCTGGTATTTGGCCATTCTCACATCAGTAGGTACCAAGAAAGATTGACTCTGTCCTTGGTAAATCCAAACAAGTGAGCCCACAGGGACTGTGGATGGATGCCTGGTTTCCTGGATCCCATGTTCAGAAAGTTCCATCACCACGGAAGTGAGTTGAGGTCACTTCCTTCAGGAACTGAATGAGTTCACTGGCTTGGCAACCACTTTGTCCTAACAGTTGCTTCCAAGGGTCACATGAGATGGTGGCTGCCCCAACTTCCTGTGACACTTTCACAAGTTAGATTGGTATATCAACCATAGGAACCTGGGAACAGCTCTCCACAGAGGCCTGGTTTGGTCCATCTTATCTACATTAGGACGAGAGAGGCTGATTTGGACACAACCCTTCATCCTGGCCAGGTTGTTTGTCATGTAAGATGACTTTTACTCTCCCAGGTCCTTCATAGCTGCCTACGTCTTCTCCAGAGGACATTTCTGCATGGACCTTTGAGGTTCTCAGCAGGTGGAAGATCCACTACATTCCTGTATTGTAAGACTAACTCTGTCCCTCCTCTCTGTAATGTTAGATTGAGGGGAAAGTGTACGGTTAGTGTTAATTACATTTTCTATTTGGGTTAGGAATCATTCTGCTGGATGAATAATGGTATTGGGAACCTGTGATACGTATGAGAATATATAGGTGAAATACATGTATGAAAACAGAAATCTAGGTAAGTTTTGAAGCCCAGAAGAGAATTGGGCCCTTGATTGGGATACTTAGCTTTGAATTAGGTTCTGCACAGATGTGTCAGATTAATCAATATTCAATGGCCTAGGACCTTGTACCTTGGATGATTGAATGTAGAAGAGAACATCCAGTCAAAAAGGGATAGTCGGTAGTGAAAGGTTAATAAAATAGGTACTTGTCACTTCCTGTTTCTCTGTATGCTTAACAAAACACTTTTGAAATCTTGAGAACTCTTTGCTAATCTTGTTCCCAGAATGTGCTCTCCCCAACTGCCAAACTGCAGAATGTACTCCCTCACCCGTGTGCACGCACACTGCCCACTCACCTGGACCCATCAATAAACTTTCCTCCCTGCCCTCTCCAAGAAAATTATATAAACTCTGCTTAAGGTGTTCTCAGGGCTCTCATCTCTTTTCAATTGAGCTCTGAGCCCCAGCATGCTGGACCCCCAATAAACCCTTTGCTGTTGCATGTGACAATCTCTTTGTGGTCTCTTCCTCCAAGGCTTGCCGACCTTTTCATATGGAGGTTCCACTGAAATCCAGCAGCGGCGAATGTGAGACCCCATGTGTCGTGGCTTTCACTATTTGTGTATCTTTCATTATGGGACAGAGCACTTCAATGCCTCTGTCCCTGACTATTGATCACTGGCCCAAAGTCCACATAAGGGCTCAGAATCTTTTTTATTTAGTAAAACACTGGACCTGGAAGACGCTCTGTGCCTCAGAGTGACCCACCTTTCGAGTCGGATGGCCTCTAGAAGGATCTTTATACTTCCCACTAATTTAAAAAGTTAGAGATATTGTCTTTTAGCCAGGGCCACATAGCCATCTGGATCATTCCGCCATATATCTTAACTTTGCAGGACCTCTGCAAATCTCCTCCTCCATGGGTGAAGCCTTTCCTTACCGCTGCCCCTGCTCCTACTCCTTCCCCCATGATCTCTCAAACCCTCTGCTCTTCTTCCTTCTCCACCCTCTGTTCTCCCTGAGTCAGAAGATTTGACTCTACTGGATTCTCCTCCCCCTCCTTATCCCCTGCCCTCTTCCCCCAATCCCCAACACCCTCTAAGTGATTCCCCTGCTGTTGACTCAGCCTCTCTGCAATTGGAGGAGCACAGCACCCTCCAGATAGCTCCCCAGTGGCACACACAGCCCTTCCTTCCCTTGAGGAAGCTGGCCCGGCTATAGGAACTCGCCAGCAGTGAATAGTTGAAAACACTGGAACTCCCATGATGCTCCCCCTCCATCCCTATGGGCCAAAGATTGACGACGGCCATGGGGGAAAAAATGCAAGCCTACCAGTTTTGGCCATTCTCCTCTTCAGACGTACATAATTGGAAATATAACAAACCCCCTTTTTCTGAGCACCCCACCTGGCACACAGGTCTGGTTGAGTCATTGATGTTTTCACACTAGCCTACTTGAGATGACTGCCAACAACTCATAGGGACTCTCTTCATGACAGGGGTTCAAAATAGAATACTCCTGGAAGCTGGAAAAAAATATCCTCTGACCAGATGCGTGACTGACACAACTTCCCAATATAATCAAAGCCAGCTTTCCTTTGAACCAACCCAACTGTGGCCCCCAAATCTTTGAAGGTAGGGAGCATTTGTTCACTTATCACCGGGCTCTAATAGTGGGTTTCCGTGCGGCCGCTAGGCGACCAACTAATTAGGCCAAGTTAAGAGAGATTATTCAAGGGCATGAAGAACCTCTCTCTATGTTTCTAGAGAGAATTATGGAGGCATATAGAAGATATACTCCTTTCAATCCTCAGGCAGAGGATCAAAAGTCATCTGTCACAATGGCCTTTATTGGGCAAGCTGCCCTAAATATTAAAAGAAAGTTAAAATGCTTAGATGGATTACAAGATATGACTTTGAGAGATTTAGTCAGAGAAGCCGAGAAGGTATACTTTAAGAGAGAAACTGAGGAAGAGAAGGGAACAAAGGGAGGATAAAAGAAACAAAAGACAGACTAAGGCGCTGACTAAGGTCCTGGTCACAACAACAAATAGGCCAGAAATTAAGAAACAGGGAGACAGGAAGGGATACCTGGGCCCACGCCAGAGGCCACTCCTTGCCTCAGATCACTGTGCCTACTGTAAAAAAAAGGACACTGGGCCAAAGAGTTCCCTAGAAAGAGACAGCCACTCCTGTCAGCCATTCTGACTCTTGAGGATGACTCCAAAAGTCGGGGCTAATGTCCCCTCCCGGAGCTCAGGGTAACTTTTGAAGTGTAGGGGACCCCAGTAAACTTTGAAGTGGATACAGGGGCAATATACTCAGCCCTTAAGGCCCCATTGGGCCATCTATCAAATAAAAGGTCTCTAGTTCAAGGGGAAAATGGCAGTAAGTATCGGGCTTGGACAACTAAGAGGACCATGGACCTGGGAAAAGGAAAATCCATCAATCCTTCCTAGTAATCACAGAATGCCTGGCCCCATTGATGGGCAGAGATCTGCTCACCAAGCTCTGTGCCAAAATAACTTTTAACCCTGAAGGCAACCAAGTGGGATTTCTAAATCCTTCAATAAAAACTCCTATAGTCATGGCTCTAACTATGTTAGTAGAAAATGTACATCAACTCACTCAACTTTGTTCAAAGAAACTGCAGGCATTCCTGAAGGATCAAGAACAGAGTTTTCCACTAACCAAATCACAGCAAAAGGACTGAATGGGTAACAAAAGCCTGTCGGGTCCATCAATTGGTTTATGCTTACCCTTCCAAGCTTCCTGGAGGAAAGCACCTAGGAGGAAAAAGACCAGGACAATTCTGGGAAGTGAACTTTACTGAAATTAAGCATGCAAGGTATGGACTTAAATATCTCCTAGTCTTTGTAGATACATTTTCAGGATGGATTAAAGCCTTCCCCACCAAAAAAAAAAAAAAAGAAAGAAAGAAAGAAAGAAAGAAAGAAAGAAAGAAAGAAAGAAAGAAAGAAAGAAAGTAAGAAAGAAAGAAAGAAAGAAAGAAAGAAACAGCACAAATGGTGGTCAAGAAGATCCTGGAAGATTTTTTTCCAAGATACGACCTGCCTAAGGTAACAAAGTCTGATAATGGACCTGCATTCATGACCCAGGTACGTTAGGGGTTAGCCAGTACCCTGGGGATTACATTGTGCTTATAGACCACAGAGTGCAGGACAGGTAGAATGAATGAATAGAACCATTAAAGAGACCTTAATGAAATTAAGCTTAGAGACCGACATAAAAGATTGGACAATGCTTCTGCCTTATGCAATGTTTCATGCAAGAAATTCTCTCTCTGTTTCTTTGTGTAACCTCACCCACTATGAAATTCCCTATGGGGCCCCTATTCCAGTAAGGGACCTAACCCCAACTCTAAGACCTAACGATCTCTTCCACACCACCATGCTTGACAGACTTACAGCTGTTGAAAGAACTCAGCGATACCTGTGAAAACAGCTGGCCACTGCCTACCAACCTGGAGATGAGGGGACTCCACATCAATATCAAGTAGGAGACTTTGTCTATGTAAGACAACATCAGGTGTCATACCTGGAACCCCACTGGAAAGGACCATACCAGGTTCTACTTATAACACCTACAGTGGTAAAGGTAGACAGAATCACTTCCTGGATCCTGGCCTCTCATCTCAAGCCTGCACCCTGTCCAGACTCTGCCTGGAAACTGGAAGAGACTGGTAACCCTTTCAAATTGTGTATTCGCCAGGTGGATGAAGCTATAGAGTCTCTCCTTGACCACCAGTAGTTCTAACCCTCATCAGCCCTTTCAGCAGCGATGGCTGATCACAAATCCTACTGGAGAAGAAGTATAATCTATCTCACATATAGCCCACTTTGGGACCTGGTGGCCATTTCTCCACCCAGACATTTGTTAGCTGGCTATAGGTCTTTCCTATTAGGATAACCCTGATGAAGAGGATCCCACTAAAATTCCATTAAATACCTTTTGTACCATAAATAATGGAAACAAACATTATGGATGTCGGGACAGGTAAGCCAGGTGCAGGTTGGCTAGCCTAGATTACTATGTTTGCCCGGCAGACAATCAAAGCCACAAACAGCAACAGCTGTGTGGAGGAAAAGCCAATTTCTTCTGTAAGTCATGGGGATGTGAGCATACAGGGGCTTCCTGATGGAACTCGAACTCCTCATCAAATTCTATACACAGCATTGGCCATATGACCAATTAGATAACCAAAACCCATGGCCCCCAGAGGGGTCTCTAGATCCTCAAATACTGTGTGACCTTTTTAACTTCTGCAAGTGCTCAAAAGGGTAAAAGGAGATTCCCCTATGTGGAGGCCTTTTCCCTCCTTCGCTCACATCCTGAACTATGCTTCTCCAATAGATCCTCACCCTCAGCCTTCTTCTCCAGACTATCTGCTGTCACTCCAAACTCAGCAACCTGATTTCTTCCCTTCAATTACTAGATCAAAAACCCAAACCAACACCGGTTCTCAGACCATTTCCCCCTGGCTGAGAAGCAGGTACTGAGGTACCCCTCCACCGACTCACTCCTCTCTTCTCTTGTCACTGCCCGCACTGCGTCCCACCAGGTCCTCTTTCCAGCTAACCCATAGCTCAAACCAGCTGAGGAGAGCCCTCAGACCCTTATCCAAATGTAATGAAAATGGCCTTTAAAGTTGCTCTTTCATCACTGAAAACAGGTTACTAAAAATTTAAAGTCCCTCACAGGCTTTGTGGATACTCACTCCCTTCTTCCCCTCTGCTCTACCTATTCTACTGCTCAAGTTTTGTTGCTAGGAATATCCCAAACCCCTTTCCCATTATTCTTTTACATCTCTCCTTTCTCATTCTCACATCCATGAAGCTGCTCTAAGCCCCGACTTCTCTGTCTCCCCCCTCTGTACCAGGCCCACAGAAAAGTTTTCACTGACCTTCTCCAGGAGTCTTCACCATGGCTGACTTTAGGACTTTCAGCAAAAAAAGTCCCTATAAACGATTTCAGTGTAGATAACCTTCCTCTTTTAATGTTGCCCTGTTCCACTTGGCCACTGGCTAAAAATAATCAGCACTCCTAAGCTAGACACCCCCTTACTAGTTTTTCACAAAATATGTGAACAATTCCTCTGGCCTTGAACTGGGGCTTCACAGAGATGGCAACATTTCTAAGATAAAGGAGTTACCATCTGGGCTCCATGGTAACAGCTGGCAGGGGGAAAAAAAGAAAGGGAAGTAAAAGCTCTCCCCCACCCAGTTGTCCTTGAAAAGTTAACTTGCCCAGAACAGAGAAAAAAAAAAACAGAAACAAAAACAGCTTTTTGTGAACTTCTGCAGAGTGTGATCTTCTGAGCCACTTCTCTTACATGTTGGGTACAAAATTCTGAAACTACCTAAACTTGGAATTCAGAAGATTAATTGATTACAACCGAAGCAATGCCCTCTGAATCTGGGTGCAACCAAATAGGACTGTTTCACTGTCTTTGGTGCTATCTTAGGTGCCTTGCCTTGTCCGTCCCTACAACAGTATAATTCTATATACTAAAACATTGTTGATGTTTTCATGAAATGAAAAATGGATGTGATTAATTGTGTAATGGTGCATATGTTACCCAGAATGCTCTATCATGACGCAGGTTCATTTGAAGATCGAATAGGTGGGACATACAACCCGGTTTCACTGGGAACATATGTCCCTCACTTTAGCCATCCTATAAAGAATAGGAGTTGCCACAAGGGTGGGCACAGGAACCACTGCCCTGGTCCATGGGACACAACAAATGACCCAGTTAGAAGCAGAAATAGACCAAAACTTAAATATATTAGAAACCTCCATAACAGCTTTGCAGGAATCTTTAACCTCTCTCTCTGAAGTTCTTTTACAGAACAGTTGAGGGTTGGACCTCCTCTTCATGAGTGAAAGGGACCTTTGTGCTGCATTGAGGGAAGAATGTTGTGTGAAGTTGTCAGAAGCCAGTGGTGAGCTACTACCTGCTTTATCAGGAAAGGCCCCTCTTCTTAGCTTTCCTGTCTTTTGGCCATCCTCACATCAGTAGGTACCAAGAAAGACAGACTCTGTCCTTGGTAAATCCAAAAAAAGTGAGACCACTGGGACTGGGACTGGGACTGGTTGTGCTTGCCTGGCTTTCTGAATCCCACGTTTAGAGAGTTCCATCACCCAGGACGTTATGTGAGGTAACCTCAATCAGGAAGTGAATGAAGTCACTGCCTTGGCAACCACTTTGTCCTAAGAGTTGCTTCCAAGGGTCCCATGAGATGGAGGGTGCCCCTACTTCCTGTGACATTTTCACACGTTGGAATGGTATATCAACCATAGCCACCCGAGAACAGCTCTCCACACTGTCCTGGTTTGGTCAATCTTCTCTACATTAAGATGAAAGAGGCTGATAAAGACACATCCCTTCATTCTGACCAGGTTGTTTACCATGGAAGTTGAGTTTTCCTCTCTCTGGTCCTTCATAGCTGCCTACAACTTCTCCAGAAATCATTTCTGCATGGTCCTTTGAGGATCTCAGCAGGTTGAAGATCCCCTACATTCCTGTAGTGTAAGACCAACTTTTTCCCTGCTATTCTGTAAAGTTACATTGAGGGAACAGTGTATGGTTAGGGTAATAACAGGTTTTATTTGGGATAGGAATCATTCTGCTGGATGAATAATGGTATTGGGAACCTGTGATATTTACAAGAATATATAGGTGAAATATAAGTATAAAAACAGAAATCTAGGTAAGATTTGAAGCCCAGAAGAGCATTGGGCCCTTGATTGGGATACTTAGCTTTTAAATATCTTCTAAACAGATGTCTCAGATAAATCGATATACAATGGCATAGGACCTTGAAAATTGGATGATTGAATGTAGAAGAAAACATCCACTCATATAGGCATAGTTGGTAGGATTAGGAAGATAGTCAGTAGGTTTAGGAAGAAAAGTGAGTATAGGATTTGGACAAAAAGTTCTTTAGCAATAGGGTTTGCGGTAGAGAGTGAATCTAAATGTCACCACATGTGAAGAGTCAGACACAATGATGAACTGGGGAAAATATATGGGGAAGCAGATATCAATGGAGATATTAAGAAATCAGGCAAAGTATAAATTGAGTGATAGGATTAGACATTTTCAACAGGGTAGAGGTTGAGTATAAAATCTTAGAAAGAATCAAATATTTAGTCACCAATAGGATTGACATTTGAGAGAATTAGGCAATCTGGACATGGATATTGTTAGTAATCCATGCACACTTTCCATTTAGGCTTTGGCACAGTCATAAGTGTCAACTTTGCATTTTGTTTCCAGAATATTACTGTGATAAAGTGCATATGTAGATCAGGTGACATGAGTATTTCTTCCACCATTTCTGTGGGCAATATTTTGAAGGTGTATAAATTAGTATAGGGTGTACAAATAGGTGTTCCCTGTGTCTAGGAATATAGATAAAATGAATGAATAGACCATACTGTGAATAAATAATATTACTGGTTCCAACTTTAAATATTGGATTGAATTGATATTTACAAATTTACAGGAAATCTTATATTGAGATACATACATTCATTACAACCATTTATACATCTAATGGTAATATTAGGTTTATGGTTTATCATGAAGAGTGTGTGAGTTTTGCTTTAAAAGTGATTATTGAAATCTAAAATAAAATGAAGTATCATGAAAAGACCAGTCAAAAAACATAGAGGAATACTTGTGTACTGAAGCAAGAAGTGATTAAAAGTGAAACAAAAGCCTATCAATTTGCAAAATTGTGAATGAAATATATATCCTATGATGTGCATAAACTGAAGAAATAGTCATGTAACAGTGTTGAATAAAAATGAAGGTCAAAATACACATCATGTCCCATTGGAATCTACTTGCATTGATGTTAAAGTGGGTCAGTTACTGTAGAAAAATTAGGACTTCTATGCACCATTCACTGAATTTTGATTTCAGTACTAGGATACAATATGTATTTAAGGTGGATGAATATTTCTGAAAATAACTTTGTGAACATTGGTTATAAATCCACATTCATGAATATGAATGCATTTAGGGATTGTATAATAAGACACATATATTTTACATTCTGAAAAATCTGGAGAGTGTGTGTGTGTGTATATATATATATATATACATATATATATATATATATATATATATATATATATATATATATATAGAAAGAGAGAGAGAGAGAGAGAGAGAGAGAGAGAGAGAGAGAGGCATTAAAAGGTAGCAATATATATGCCAATCGAAATTCATCATGAATTATATAACATCCACAGATCCAAAACTATTCATTTTACTGAACATGGATTTATGTATTATATTGTTCAACTAGGAAGCTCACCCATAGTTTTAATTTTCAATTCCAACAACGTTTAGGAGGAGTGACCTCTTCTAAAAATTTGTATCTGCCAAGTCAGCCATCTCAAAAATGTACATGTGATACCAGGTAGGATTCTATATGTACATACAAAAATACATGTGCTGAATAGGCTACAGATAAAGGGAGATAGGAATTCACATATTTGTTATGTATAAAACACATGGAGAACTATTTCAATTTAAAATTGACTAGATTTATAACACCTACCCTTTATCATGCAAAAGGTAAATCCAACTATACACCATGCCTCTCTAAACTGCTTGTATTTCTATTCTGTTTGGGTTCTTTTTCTCCATCACTTTAGGATTGCTGCAATCTGGCTGGGCACAATTCAGGAGCCACTTGTCAAAAGAAACTAACCTTACTTTTAGAACCACACATGACTAAAAATTAGCTCCTCGGGAAAAACCCTCAGAGCCCAACTGCCACTACTGGCTTCCCACAAGCTCTCAACCTCCACACTCCTTCTCTTGAGGTCGATTGGCGGGGTCGTGTGGGCAGAGCCCAAAAAGTCCCACAATGAGCAGCTCCGTTGTCTGAAAGGGTGGGGAAACAGCCCAATGGCATTACCACAGAGGAGCCAATCAGCTAGATATTGCTGGGGCTGCTGTGAACCAATCATCAGCTTGCAGTCTGAAAGGGTGGGGAAACTGCTCAATGAGCATCTCCAATGAGCATCACCGCAGAGGAGCCAATTAGCTTGATGTTGCTGGGGCCGCTGTTAGCCAATCATCAGCTGGCAGTCTGAAAGTTTGTTTGGCCCCTTGGGCTGTGCCTCTCAACACCTCCCCCTCTCTGTTTAAACAACAAGCATGTGGCTTAGGGACCATGCCTGCCTTAGGTTGTCCAATAGTACATATGGTGCTTACCCATTATCGAATGAACTGACCTCAAGGTATCAGCCTCCAGTCTTAGATTGGTACCATTGCAATTGGATCTTACCCGTCACTAGGTACAGGTCCAGTATACAGTCACACCTGTGGAGAGGTCTTTGTACCAGCGGGGGGTGAGGTTCTTTGTCTCACCTCTGTTGGCCCCCAAATTTTAGCTGAACGACCATGACAGCAGAAGGGAGGAAGATACACCAAGCCAATTGACGGCTCCTTTTGGAAAAATTGTACCACCAATGACATCATCAGCAAAAATACCCCAACACTACCACAAGTCAATTCACCAACATATTGTTCACAATGCATGCAGGTGAGTTCACAATGCATACAGGTGATACATAGTCCAGGCAAGTTCTGCAAGCAGTTCAGTGATGGCTATTGCAGAAGCTGTAGATTGGTTTTATCTTTGTCTTTACAGGCACTGGGATGAAGATAGGAATTTTGGCAATAATGGCCAAAGAAAAATTATGTAACATTCCAGAAGGTACTAAAAGAAAACAATTTTCTTAACAATTTACATTGTCTTGAAGAGAATAATTAAATATAATGAAAAGAAAAGGTGAAAGTAAACAAACAGATCTGTTAACCTCCTTTTTTGTACACATTTTAAAACAATCCTCAACAGGCGTTTACCCAATTTAAATTAAAACATTTACATCAAGTGTATAAAAATATATTTGGATCCATTTTTTCATGAGCGCTCATCATATATGATATATGGACATACGTACATTCAAACATATAACAAAAAACACAAGTGTGCACACGTAATATAATACATACAACACATAACATAAGAGTAAAGGCCTTATAACATTTTACAGGTGAAATCTCCATTGCAATGTCTAAAAACTCTATAGTCCAAAAATAGAACTGATCAGCAAAACATTAACCTAGGTTTGTATGAGCTCAAAAAACAAAATAGAACTTCATGACATGGGAAAGGGTAATAATAAAATAGATATTGAAAAAAGCATCCTGGATTTGTCACAGATGTAAGAATAGCCAAACTGGAGTTCTGGATATCAGCTGTTATGGATTTGAGCCAAATCATATTCTTTTATTCTGTAGAAATCGCTTTAGTTAGTCTCTCTGGAATCCAAATCGGCTGCTATTCTCCCTGTGGAAACACACAAACAGACCTCCAACTCCAGATAATTACTGGGTCAGGACATTTCCATTGTCCTGTTAGAATATCCTTCCAAAGTACCTTGGGCTTATGTACATTTTTTGGACACATATGCCTTTCCACAGGACTAAGCCCTGATGAATCCAAATTTCCAAAGTTTAGAGTAAAAAGGGTTATTTTAAGTTTATCTTTGGGGAATATATACCCCTTCCCAATTCCTTTTTTTTTCGTTTAATTAGTACGTTTTAATAGTTTGATGAGCTCATTTAACTATGCCTTGTCCCTGCGGATTGTATGGGATTCCTGTTATATGAGTAATGCAAAATGATGAGCAAAATTCTTTAAAAGAGGTAAAAGTATAACCAGGGGCAACATCTGTTTTTAACTGTTTTGGAATGCACACAGTGGCAAAATTTTGTAAGCAATGAGCTATAACATCTTTAGTTTTTTTTCTCCGGCATGAAGGGAGTCCATCAAAAATTCAGAAGATGTATCAACTGTAACATGCAAATATTTTAATTTTCCAAATTCTGGCAAGTTTGTGAAGTCCATCTGCCAAATATGGTTAGGTATCAATCCTCTAGGATTGACTCCAAGATTAACTTGTGGTAAAATGGTCACACAATTTTGACATTGTTTTATTATTTGTCTAGCTTGTTCCTTAGTTATTTTAAAGCGCTTATGTATAGTATTAGCATTGACATGGAATTTTTTATTAAAATTTGTAGCTTCTTCTACTGTAGAGAAAATATGTATGTCATGCGTAGTTTTATCTGCTAAATCATTACCCAAACTAAGGGCTCCAGGCAATCCTGTATATGTCCTGATATGCCCTATAAAGGACGGATCTTTTCTGTCCCAGATTAGACTTTGTATAGTGGAAAGAAAAGAGAAAACAGGAGAGGAAGGGGAAATTTGTTTCTTCCTAAGATTATATATTCAAACTCAACCCTGTTGAAAATGCATAATCATATCACTCACTTTATACTTTGCCTGATTTCATAATGTCTCTAAAGATATGTGGTTTCCTGCATATTTTCACCAGTTCACCATTGTGACTGACCCTTCACATGAACTTATGTTCACTTTCACTCTCTAACCACAACCCTAATGCTCCAGAACTTTTGTTCCAAATCCTATACTCACTCTTCTTCCTAAACCAACTCTGTACCTAATTCTACCTACTATCCGTTTTTGACTGGATGTTCTCTTCAACATTCAATCATCCAAGCTACAAGTTCCGATGCCATTGTATATCTATTTATCTGAGACATCTGTACACAATGTAAATCAAAGTTAAGTATCCCAATCAAGGGCCCAATGCCCTTCTGGGCTTCAAAATTACATAGATTTCGGTTTTCATTCATATATTTAACCTCTATATTTTTATAAATATCTCAGGTTCCCAATACCATTATTCATCCCGCAGGATTATTCCTAACTCAAATCAAACATTTTATTAGCCCTAAGAATACACTGTTCTATCAAGCTAAATTTAAAGAAAAGCAGGGACAGAGTTGGTCTTACAATACAGGAATGTAGGGGATCTTCCACCTGCTGAGAACCTCCAAAGTCCATGCAGAAATGAATACTGGAGAAGATATAGTCAGCTATGAAGGATCTGCGAGAGCAAAAGTCATCTTCCATGGCAATCACCCTGGTCAGGATGAAGGGATGTGTCTGAATCAGCCTCTCTCTTCTTAATGTAGAGGAGATTGACCAAACCAGGCCTGTGTGGATAGCTATTCCCGGGTTCCTAAGGTTGACATACCATTCTAACTTGTGAAAGTTTCAAAGAAAGTAGGGGAAACCTCCATCTAATGGGACACTTGGAAGCAACTATTAGGACAAAATGGTTTACAAGGCAGTGAATTTATTCAGTTCCTGAAGGGAGTGACCTCACCTCACTTTCTTGGTGATGGATCTCTCTGAATTTGGGATACTTGAAACCAGGCACATAGAGCCAGTCCCAGTCCCAGTCCCAATGGGCTCACTTGTTTGGATTTACCAAGGACAGAGTCAGTCTTTCTTTGTACCTACTGATGTTAGGATGGCAAAAGCAAGGAGAGCTCTGAAGAAGGGCCTTTCCTGAGAAAGCAGGTAGTGGCTAAACACTAGCTTCTGACAACTTAACAGAGTTGGTGAAGGAGAACAGACCTGAGACAGGACAGGACTTTTCAGGGGAAAATTGTATGGCCCACCAATCAGAGGACACTCCCTAGAGTCACAGACCTACTTGGGGGAAGGAGGTGCCAAAAGGGGTGTGGTTTTGGGTTTATGATTTTGTCTCATGTTCTGAGAATAGGTAGGAAAGGTGGTTTTTTTTGGGGGTTGAACTGTTTCTAGTAAGACTTTTGACAAGGCGAGTGTTTCTATGTCTGTGTATCCCACTATGTCCGTGGTTGTAGACATTAGAAAAATGCATCAATGTATTTGTCCTGTCTTGTAGAAAGCTTCCCAGCATTCATCCTGCCCAATTAATGAATGGATTGCAGCTTTCCTTAAGGATGGGCAACACCAACGATCTTAGTAATTTCCAATTTTCTTTCTGAATTCTGGCCAATCTCCAGAATAGGCTCATGGTTTTGTGTCCAAGATATGTACCACCTCCAAGCTCTGTGACATGGCGATGTACTGGATAGATGAAGGGAATGGCGAGCATCTCAGAAAACACAGATATCAGTGTGACCAGTAAACTCTCAGTGGAGAAACCCTTCTTTGAGCCTTTTGCTTACATAATGTTCTGTTGCCTTGAATGTCAAGAAGTTCTTTGTTTCGGACCACCCCTTTGTGAAGCCTGAAGAAAACAGTTTTCAGATGGAAATGAATGGGCATAACCTGTGGCTCTTTGCTTAATTGCTTTGGAAATGGATGTGTCTGAATCCAACTCTATGCCCTGTGTGAGGCTGTGTCTTAGATTCTCTGCAACTGATAGATCTAAAGAAAGATCCCATGTGTGCATCCAAAACCAAAATGGCCAAAAGAGCAGTCATTGTGGGTGAAGTTTCTCTCCTTCCTCTGTTAGGTTCTTGACGTCCATCAAGTGAGAATTGGGATCCTTTGGGTCAAATGAGTTTTTCAAAGCACTGCAGATGTGGTTGGGTTTTCTTATGACTGAAATTCACATAAAGAATCTACACCTGACAGTCAGTAGGCCTCAAATTGCAGAAGAAGATCAGTATTAATGGCAGGCGTATTTGATCAATCCTGGTTCACTGGAAGGGTTTCCAAGCCCCCCTGACTTTAGGCAAATTAGCGGCAAGGGAGCATGTTTTGGACACTGTCTTGGGCTATGCCCCTCATGGAAACGTCCAGCCAGAGGTTATGATGAGTGTCTATATGGAAGAAGATGAGGGCCATTGGGGAGTGTTTTGGTTTTAATTGTGGTCATTTGTGTGGCATTTGGAAGAGATGACTGGGTCCACCTGGGCTTGAACTCTGGTGTGATTCCCCTTAGAGACTGAGTTCTGGAACTGAGCTCAGAGAAGTATTGCCATTAATTGTGTTGGGATTTTATGAGACCACGCATAAGAGTCGCCCTTTAAACTGAGATCTAGCATTGAAGTGCTCTGTCCCATAATGAAAGATCCACAAACAGTGAAAGCAACGACACATGAAACAGACAAGACAAGACAATAAAGACAGGCAATGGACGTCCAACACTGAGATCAGGACTGAGTAGCCGGCAATAACCAATGGGCTGGCAATACCGAATCCAAAACAAAATATCACTGAGTCGAGGAATCTATTATAACTAAATTTCCCAAGTCCTCTGTGGCGTCCTCCAGGAACGTGGCCTGTGGCTCTGTGACACGTCTGTCAGCCACTGTCGGAGAGAGCTCACACTCTTCATCAATAGCCACTTTTCCAAGTCCTAACCTGAAACCTGAAACTAGGAATAGGAGACTTACTTACCCCAAGAGTAGCCCGTTGGGGTCTCTCATCCGCCGCTGCCAGATATCAGTGGAAACTTCATGTGTAAAGGTCGGGCGTGCATTGGAGGAAGAGACCACAAAGAAACTGACTCATGAAACAGCAAAGGGTTTATTGGAGTTCCAGCATGCTGGGGCTCAGAGCTCACTTGAATACAGCAGAGAGCCCTGAGAAGAGCTTGAGCAGAGCTTATATACTTTCCTTGCCGAGGGCAAGGAGGGAAGTTTATTGATGGGTCAGTGGGAGTGGGCAGTTTGCATGCAACCAGGTGAGAGAGTAAATTCTGCAGTTTGAAAACTGGGGACAGCACATTCTGGGAACAAGATTAGCAAACAGTTCTCAAGATTTCAACAGTGTTTTGTTAAGCATAGAGAAAAACAGGAAGTGACAAGTACCTATTTAATTAACCATTCAATAACAGCTATACCTTTTTAAATGGATGTTCTCATCTACATTCAATCTTCCAAGGTACAGGGTCCTATGACATTGTATATCAATTTACCTGAGACATCTGTGCAGAACGTAATTCAAGGCTAAGTATCCCAATTAAGGGCCCAATGCCATTCTGGGATTCAAATCTTACTTAGATTTCTGTTTTCCTACATATATTTCAACTATATATTCTTATACATATCGCAGCTTCTCAATAGAATTATTCATAAACAGAATGATTCCTAACCCAAATCAAACATGTTATTAACCCTAACCCTACAGTGTTCCCTCAATCTAACTTTAAAGAAGAGCACGGACAGAGTTGGTCTTATAATACAGGAATGTAGGGGATCTTTCACCTGCTGAGAACCTCAAAGGTCCATGGAGAAATAAGCCATGGAGAAGATGTAGGCAGCTATGAAGGACCTGAGACAGCAAAAGTCATCTTCCATGGCAAACAACCTGGTCAGGATGAAGGGATGTCTCTGAATCTGCCACTCACACCCTGTGAACTGCGCCACTTCACAGGTGAATAACGAGTTAGAACGACAAAAAATTATCTTGTTAGGATCTTACAGAAAAATGGGTGTGCACCGAAACCTAGAAGAATGATTTCCACCAATGAGGTCCGGTAATTGAGTCTCAAACACGAGCCAAATGTGCGACCGGAGATCCGGGCTGACAAATCTGTGTAGCCTGCCCCGTGGCTAGAGACAGCAGGGCACCACCTAGAAGCGACCAGCCGGCAGGGAGAAACGTTGCTGCAGATTCTGTGGAATCCTGCTGGCTGACCTCCAAATGAGCCCCGGGCTGAGTTTGGGATTTCAGACGGGGAAGGAAGTGCTACAGTTCTATCCCCCCACAATAAAAACTCCACCAAGGAAACCAACGGCCACCATCTTGGAGAGCAGAAGTAACCACCGCCACTCTCCAACAGATTGCAACAATAAAACAGGTTTGTGTTACTCAGCTCATCTCCCATACAGCAGGGAATTCACATAAAATCTCTCTTAGGCTTTCCATTAGAGAGATTATCAGAGAGAGCCTGCATAAAGACATCGGGAAAACTAGAGGCACCTGACCTTCAACTTCCCCTCCCATCAGCGGTGAAAACGAAACCTGTCTAGCCAGAGCTGGGAGAGGGGCAAGAGGAAAAAATCAAAACAATAGAGTGCCGGGGTTCCCCATAGACACCATCCACACCCAAGAAACGGCAGGCCCAGAGGACAGTATGAGCTGCCGAGAGGCATCACTCAGGGGAAATCTGGTCTACCACGAGAAACCAGGACTAGCAGGAGATAACAGGGGACTAGAGACCAGGCCCACGTGACTGGGCGGCTGGAGAACGCCCGCCCACTGGTCACAAACACCCCGCTGCTGGTGCGACTGGGTGGCTGGTGCCCGCCTGCCTACCAGCGACCAATCGCCCGCTGGCTGCACGTGCAACTGGGTGGCTAGAGATCTCCCGCCCACCAGTGACAGCCCACCCGCTGACTGTGTGACTGGACAGCTGGAGACTGCCCGCCCGCCGGCGACCGGGAGTTGAAAACAATCAGAGACAGATCAGTCCCAGCCCACTCCCATTTGAACACCCTGGCAAGGAGCCTGGGGCCCGCCATAGCAGACAGGTGACATCACTGGAGCTCGGCCATCGCAATTCCTTCCAAGCAGAATTCACTTTAGCAGGCATAGTCTACCAACACAAAGGAGAGACAACAGATATATTAAACCAAAACAAATCTATAGAATAGAGCATAAAAACAGCAATCAAATAGAGATGGAAAACAACGTGAACATCATGAAAAAACAAAGGAAAAAAATGTGTACAAACAATGCAGGACAACTTAATTCTACAGGAGGACCTAGAATCATCAGAAACAGGGATAGGGAAAAAAACTCAAGGCTTACCTAACTCAGATGGAAAGGGATATTAGAGAATACATGAATCAGCAAGTCCTAGCAATAAAAGTATATTTTGAAAATGAATTAAACAAATTCAAATGGCAAAGAACAAGCTTTACCAGGAGATAGAGATCTTAAAAAAATCAAACAGTAATCCTAGAAATGCAGGAAACTATTAATTAAAACTCAAACGAGAATATTACAAATAGACTAGATCAAATAGAAGTTAGAACATCAGATAATGACGACAACGTTTATCAACTTGAAAAGAATATAGTCAACACAGAAAAGATGCTTAAGTCCCAAGAGCAGTTTATTCAAAAGGTATGGGATGTCATAAAAAAAACAAATTTCACAGTCATCGGGATAGAAGAAGCCATAGAGATTCAAACCGAAAGAATGGGCAACATATTAAATGAAATAATTCTAGAAAACTTCCCAGAGATGAAAGATGGAATGGATTGCCAAATCCTTGAAGCCTACAGGACCCCAAACATTCAAAACCATAATAGACCAACTCCAAGACATATAATTATGAAGATAGCCAACCTACAGAACAAGGAGAGAATATTAAAAGCTACGAGAGAAAGGAGGCGGATTACATTCAGGGGTAAACCAATTAGATTAACGACTGATTTTTCATCACAAACTTTGAAAGTGAGAAGATCCTGGAACAATGTATTTCAAACACTGAAAAATAATGAATTCCAACAAAGAATACTGTATCCAGCAAAATTAAGCTTCAGATTTGACAATAAAATTAAAGTCTTTCACAATGAATAAAAACTAAAAGAATTCACACCCATAACACCAGCACTGCAAAGGATTTTGGGCAAAATACTACAAGAAGAAGAATTGAAAAATAGTGCCCCAAACTAACAGTGGGAGGTATCTCAGTAAAGGGGGAGGAAAATAACCAAAAAGTAAAAACTAGCCAAACTAAAATAAATAAATAAATTAACATGAATGAATGTACAAATCATATTTCAATTCTAACCTTAAATGTTAATGGCCTAAACTCACCATTCAAGAGACATAGGGTAGTAACCTGGATCAAAAAAACAAATCCAACAATATGCTGCCTTCAGGAGACTCATATGATAGGTAAAGACATACACAGGCTGAAAGTAAAAGTTTGGGAAAAATCATACCACTCACAGGGCACACGGAAGCAAGCAGGAGTGGCCAAACTCATATCAAATACAATCAACTTCAAACCTACTTTAATCAAAAGGGATAAAGAAGGACACTATATAACGTTAAAAGGAACCATCCACAAACATAACATAACAATTACCAATTTGTATGCAGCAAACAAATGAGCTGCCACACTCATAAAACAAACTCTTCTCAAGTTCAAGAGTCAAATAGACTACAACATAATAATTATAGGTGACGTCAACAGACAGCTCTCACCATTAGACACATCCTCTAGACAAAAACTGAGTAAAGAAACTATAGAACTCAACAGCACAATCAATAACCTAGACTTAACCGACATATATAGAATATATCAACCATCATCAAGTGGATACACCTTCTTATCAGCAGCAGATGGATCCTACTCAAAGATAGACCATATATTAGGTCATAGGGCAACTCTTAGTAAATATAAAGGCGTGGAGATAATACCATGCACCATATCAGATCATAATGAAATGAAACTGGAAATCAATGATAAAAGAAGGAAGGAAAAATCCTACATCACATGGAAAATGAACAATATTCTACTGAATGATCAATGGGTTACAGAAGACATTAAGGAGGAGACAAAAAAATTCTTAGAGAAAAATGACCATACAGACACAACCTACTGTAATCTATGGGACACAATGAAAGCAGTTTTAAGAGGAAAATTCATTTCTTGGAGTTCTTTCCTCAAAAAAAGAAAAAAAAAACAACAAATAAATGAACTCACACTACACCTCAAAAACCTAGAAAAGGAAGAGCACAACAACAGCAAATGTAGTAGACGACATTAAAATAAGAGCAGAAATCAACGAAATTGAAACAAAAAATCATTGAAAAAATTGATAAACTAAAAGTTGGTTCTTTGAAAAAATAAATAAGATTGACAGGCCCTTAGCCATGATAACGAAGAGAAGAAGAGAGAGAACTCAAATTATTAACATAGGGGGTGAAAAATGCAATACCACAACAGACACTACAGAAATATAGAAGATAATTAGAAAGTATTTTGAAACCCTATATTCCAATAAAATAGAAGATAGTGAAGATATCAATAAATTTCTTAAGTCATACGATCTGCCCAGATTGAGTCAGGAAGACACACACAATTTAAACAGACCATTGACAAAGGAAGAAATAGAAGAAGCCATCAAAAGATAACCAACGAAAAAAAGCCCTGGACCGGATGGGTAAACAGCGGAGTTCTACAAAACCTTCAAAGAAGAATTAATACTGATTCTTTTCAAGCTCTTTCAAGAAATAGAAAAAGAAGGAGCTCTTTCAAATTCATTCTATGAGGCCAAAATCACCCTGATCTTGAAATCAGACTAAGACACTTCAAAGAAACAAAACTACAGACCAATATCTCTAATGAACTTGGATACAAAAATTCTCAATAAAATCCTGATGAATCGAATACAAAAGCATATCAAAAAAAAATTGTGCACCATGATCAAGTAGGATTCACCCCTGGGATGCAAGGCTGGTTCAATATACGGAAATCAATAAATACTATTCACCACATCAATAGACTTAAAGACAAGAACCATATGATCATCTCGGTAGATGCAGAAAAAAAACATTTGACAAAGTACAGCATCCCTTTTTGTTCAAAACACTAGAAAAACTAGGGATAACAGGAACTTACCTCAACATTGTAAAAGCTATATATGATAAACCTCAGGCTAGCATCATCCTAAATGGAGAAAAACTGAAGGGATTGCCTCTAAAATCTGGAACAAGACAGGGATGCCCTCTATCACCACTTCTATTCAATTTAGTTCTTGAAATTCTAGCCAGAGCAATTAGACAATAGAAATTAAAGGCATAAAAATAGGAAAACAAGAACTTAAATTATCACTATTTGTGGATGACATGATAATATATATAACAGACCCAAAAGGGTCTACAAAGAAACTGCTAGAGACAATAAATGAATTAAGCAAAGTGGCAGGATATAAAATCAACACACATAAATCCAAGGCATTTATGTATATCAGGAGCAAAACTTCTGAAATGGAAAGGAGGAAAAGCACTCCATTCACAATATCCTCAAAGAAAATAAGATACTTGGAAATCAACCTAACAAAAGAGGTGAAAGATTTATATAATGAAAACTACAGAACCCTAAAGAGAGAGATAGAAGAAGATCTTAGAAGATGGAAAAATGTACCCTGTTCATGGATAGGCAGAACTAACATCATCAAAATGGTGATATTACCCAAAGTTCTCTACAGGTTAAAATGGATGCCAATCAAAATCCCAACAGCATTTCTTGTAGAAATGATAAAGCAATCATGAAATTCATATGGAAAAACAAAAGACCCAGAATAGCAAAAGCAATTCTAAGCAGGAATTTGAATCTGGAGGTATAGCGATACCAGAGTTCAAACTGTACTACAAAGCAATATTTATAAAAGCAGCGTGGTACTGGTACCAAAACAGGCAGGTGGATCAGTGGTAGAGAATAGAGGACACAGAAATCAATCCACAAAATTACAACATTCTTATATATGATAAAGAGGCTAAAAGCATATTGGGAGATGGATAGCATCTTCAACAAATGGTGCTGGGAAAATTGGAAATCCATATGCACCAAAATGAAACTGAATCCCTTTCTCTCGCCATGCACAAAAGTTAACTCAAAATGGATCAAGGAGCTATTGATGAAATCAGAGACACTGCATGTGATAGAAGAAAAAGATGGCTATGATCTACATACTGTGGGGTCGGGCTCCAAATTCATTAATAGGACACCCATAGCCCAAGAGTTAATAACAACAATAAACAAATGGGACTTACTTAAACTAAAAAGTTTTTTCTCTGCAAGAGAAACAATAAGAGAGGTAAATAGAGAGTCTACATCCTAGGAACAATTTTTTACCCCTCACAATTCAGATAGAGCCCTAATATCCAGAATATACAAAGAACTCAAAAAATTAAACAATAAGATAACAAATAACCCAATCAACAAATGGGCCAAGGACCTGAACAGACACTTCAGAGAGGAGGACATACAATCAATCAACAAGTACATAAAAAAATGCTCACCATCTCTATCAGTCAGAGAAATGCAAATGAAAACCACCCTAAGATACCATCTCACTCCAGTAAGATTAGCAGCCATTATGAAGTCAAACAACAATAAGTGTTGGCGAGGATGTGGAGAAAAGGGTACACTTGTACTCTACTGGTGGTACTGAAAAGTGATAAGGCCAATTTGTAAAGCAGTATGGAGATTTCTTGGAAAGCTGGGAATGAATGCACCATTTGACCCAGCTATCACCCTTCTCGGACTAGAGGGTCTTAACAGAGCGTACTATAGGGATACTGCCACATCAATGATCATAGCGCCACAATTCACAATAGCTAGACTGTGGAACCAACCTAGATGTCCTTCAATAGATGAATGGTTAAAAAACTGTGGCATCTATACACAATGGAGTATTACTCAGCACTAAAAAATGGCAAAATCATAGACTTTGCAAGGAAATGGATGGCATTAGAGCAGATTATGCTAAGCTAAGCTAACCAATCCTTAAAAAAAATGCCAAATGTCTTCTTTGATATAAAGAGAGCACCTAAGAACAGAACAGGGAGGAAGAGCATGAGAAAAAGATTAACATTAAACAAAGACGAGTGGGGGGATAGAAAGGGGGAGAGAAGGGAAAGCATATGGAAATGGTAGGAGACCCTCAATGTTACACAAAATTACATATAAGAGGTTGTGAGGGGAAATGGGGGGAAAACAATGGAGAGAATTGAACAACAGCAGATGAGGTAGAGAGGAAAGATGGGAGGGGAGGGGAGGGGGGATAGTAGGGGATAGAAAAGGTAGCAGAATACAACATCACTATTATGCCATTATGTACAAATGTGAATGTGTAACCAATGTGCTTCTACAATTCGTATTTGGGGAAAAATGGGAGTTCATAACCCAATTGAGTCAAATGTATGAAAGATAATATATCATGAGTTTTGTAATGTTTTGAACAATCAATAAAAATAAATAAATAAATAAAGGTTTAAAATTGAGTGGCAAGAAATCAGCTAAAAAAGTGTTGAGATGCATTCATTTTGCTAAGCAGAAACTTTGTTTTGTGTAGTTGTATCTATCACAAATTTATTTTACCAGAAAACTGGCTTTTGAAAATACACTTAATTGAGATTAAAGGATAATCCACCTACCTTCATGAAAAATTCATAGCATTTCCTATATTTTTCATATTTCATTTTTTTGGTAAATATTTTGTCATGGACCAGGTCTAGTCTTAGGCTATTCTTTCAATATACTGCCTCATCTGATAAGTTGGTACAATATGTTGGATTGTTCTTTTCATCTTTTATTTAATAGTTTCTAGCTGATAATGTGTATTTTTCATTATCTTTATTTGGACATACATACCCAACGATATCTTTGCATTTTATGTTTTACTGGGAAGAGACTCATCAAAAGCTTTGTATTATATGTATCAACAATCAAACATTTAGAGCATGCAATTATTCTTAATTTTGCATGAAAATATCATTGTACCATTTACTTATAAAAATTTAGAACTATTAATAATGTCCCTACTGTAATAAGTAACTAATTACCAGAAAAATTAAACAATTCACTTTATATCAATTATGAATATGAAAAGTAGTAAAATAAGTATTTGGCAATTAATACATAATTGATAGAAATTGAAATCATAAGAAAGCCATTTAAAATGTCAGTGCATATGGTCCTTAAATAATAGGTTGTTCAAAAAAATTTCTCTAATTCATAAGATATAATATGCCATATTACAGCGTAACGTGATAAAAAACATTAAATTATCAATATTGATAATAAAGAGTGATACCTTTTTTCTTAAATATGTTTATTTGGTTTTCATTGTAAGATGTTAATTCTGAAAGACTTCAGAATTAAGAAAGTCTTGGTGTATATTATTTCTAACAGGCTAATCAAAGTACTTTTAAATATATATGTATATATATATATATATATATATATATATATATATATAATATATGTAATGCATATGCATGAATATAGACACATATGTATAATAAATGTATTGTAATATATCTATCAGGTGATTATAATTATTAAATTTAAAAAAAAAAATAGTGACTATAAAAAACAGTCTCAAATTTAAATTTCATAGCATACAACTGTTTGTAATGCCATGAGAGAAAAATAGATATGGAGGAAAAACGAAAAAGGAAGAGAGAGAAGGGGAATAATGAGGAAGAAAGTGAGTAAAGAAGAGGGAGAGGCATGTTCGATGTTAAGACAAAAGTGGAGCGGCTGGGTTTGTGATTCAGTGTTAACATGTTTGCCTAGTATGTGTGAGGAACTGGGTTCTATTCTCAGCACCACATAAACAAATAAACAAAATGAAGATCCATCAACAACTTAAAAAATAAAAAATAAAAAACTAGAAATATTACTAAAATCCCAAGCATTTATGAATGTTAAATAATAAAATATATGTTACATAGCCTTATGTAATTTCTAGACTCCCCAAAAGAGTCATTAAATGTTAGATTATTAGTGCTATAACTAAAAATCCATTGCTCTTTCCTCTACATTCTGTGGCATTCTAGTGCTAAAATAAATTGTAGTATAACACCAAAAAAAAAAAAATCCTAATATTTCTACAGTAACTGACCCAGTTTAACATCAATGCAAGTAGATTCCTATGGGACGTGATATGTACTTTGAAGTTTATTTTTATTCAACACTGGTACATTTCTATTTCTTGAGTTTATGCACATTATAGGATATATATTTCATCCACACCTTCACAAATTTATAGGCATTTATTTCACTTTCAATCACTTCCTGATTCAGAAAACATGTATTCCTCCGTTTCTGACTGGTCTTTTCTTGAAACTTCTTTCCAAACACATTATTTTCGATTTCCATTATCACATTTGAAGCAAAACTCACACACCCCTCATAATAAACCATAACCCTAATATTACCATTAGATGTACAACTGGTTGGAATGAATGATTGTATATCAATATAAGATTTCTTACTTAGTTTCAGATATCAATTCAATCCATTATTTAAAGTGGAACTAGTTATATTATTTATTCACAATGTGGTATTTTCATGCATTATCTCTATATTCATAGACACAGGGTACACCTCTTTGTACCCCCAACACTAATTTATACGTCTTCAAAATATTGCTCCCAGAAATGTTGGAAGAAATACCCATGTCACCTGATCTACATATGCATTTTATCAGTGAAATATTCTGGACACAAAAAGCAAAGGTCACACTTATGATTGTATCAAAGATAAATGAAAAGTGAACATGGATTACTAAAAACATCCATGTCCAGGTTGCCTAATGCTCTCAAATGAAAATCCTATTGGTAACTACAAATTAGTTTCTTCCAAAGATTATATATTCAAACTCAACCCTGTTGAAAATGTCTAATCCTCTCACTCACTTTATACTTTGCCTGTTTTTGTAATGTCTCTATTGGTATCTGCTTTTCCACAGTTCATCATTGTGACTAAATCTTCACATGTTCTGAAACTTACATTCACACTCCAATCAAAATCCTATTGCTAAAGAACTTTTGGTCCAAATCCTATATTCACTCTTCTTCTTAAAACCTACCTACTATCTTCCTAATCCTACCGACTATCACTTTTTGACTGGAGGTTCTCTTCTAAATTCAATCATCCAGTTACAAGGTCTTATGCCATTGTATATCGATTTCTCTGAGACATTTTTGCAGAATGTAATTCAACGATAGGTATCCCAATCAAGGGCCCAATGATTTCTGGGCTTCGAATCTTACTTAGATTTCTGTTTATGTACATATATTTCACGTCTGTATTCTAATAAATATCACAGGTTCCAATAACATTATTCATCCAGCAGAATGGTTCCTAACCGAAAATGAAATTGTTATTAACCCTAACCATACACTTTTCCTTCAATCTAACTTTACAGAAGACCAGTGACAGTGTTGGTCTTACAATACAGGAATGCATGGGATCTTCCACCTGCTGAGAACCTCAAAGGTCCATGCAGAAATGATCCCTGGAGAAGATGTAGGCAGCGATGAAGGACCTGAGAGAGCAAAAGTCATCTCAATGGCAAACAACCTGGCAGAATTAAGGAATGTGTCTGAATCAGCCTCATTCTTCTTAATACAGAGAAGATAGACCAAACCATGCCTGTGTGGAGAGCTGTTCCCTGGTCCCTATGTTTGATATACGATTCGAACTTGTGAAAGTGTCACAGGATGTAGGGGCATCCTCCATCTCATGGGAACCTTGGAGGCAAATGTTAGGACAACGTGGTTTCCAAGGCAGTGACCTCATTCAGTTCCTCAAGGAAGTGACTTCACCTCACTTCCTTGGTGATGGAAGTCTCTGAACTTGGGATCCAGGAAGCCAGGCACCCAGAGCCATAACCCGTCCAAGTCCCAGTGGTCTAACTTGTTTGGATTTACGAAGGACAGAGTCAATATTTTTTGGTACCTACTGATTTGAGGATGGCCAAATGCCAGGAAACCTCTGAAGAGGGTCCTATCCTGATAAAGCAGGTAATGGATCACCGCTGGCTCCTGACTACTTCACAGAGTTGGCAAAGTAGAGCAGAACTGAGACAGGACAGGCCATTTTGGGAGAACATAGTATGGCCCACCAGTCAGAGGACACTCCGGATATGACAGACCTACTTGGGGGAAGGAGGTGCCTTTGCGGGTGTGGGTGTGGGTTTGTGGTTTTGTCTCATGTTCTGAGAATACGAAAGAAAGGCGGTTTGATTGGATTGTAGTGAACTGTTTCTAGTAAGTCGTTTGACAAGGCGAGTCTTTCTATGTCTGTGTATCCCACTGTGTCCGTGGTTGTCGACATTAGAAAAGAGAATGCATCAGTTGATTTGTTCTGTCTAGTAGAAAGCTTCGCAGCATTCATCCTGCCCAATTGATGAATGGACTGCGGCTTGCCTCATGGATGGGCAACACCTACTATCTGCCTAAGTTCCTGTTTTCTTCCTGAATTCTGGCCACTCTCCCGAATAGGCACATAGTTTTGTGTTTAAGATATGTACCACCTCAAGCTCTGTTAAATGGCCATGTACTGGACAGCTGAAGGGAATGGGAGAATCTCAGAAAACTCAGATATCAGTGTGACCAGGAAAGTCTCAGTGGAGAAACCCTGCTATGGGCCATTCTCTTACTATGTATCTGTTTCCCTGAATGTCAGGAAGTTCTTTGCCTCAGGTCACCCTCATGTGAAGCCTGAAAAAAAGAGTTTTCAAATGAAAATGAATGGGCATCACCTGTGGCTCTTTGCTTAATTTCTTTGCAAAGGGATGTGTCTGAATCACCCTTTGGCCCTGTGTGCGGTTGTGGCTTAGATTCTCAGCCCCTGATGGATCTAAGAAAGATCCGATGTGTGCATCCAAAACCAAAATTTCAAAAAGATCAGTTATGATGGATGAAGTCTCTTGCCTTTCTTTGTTAGGTTCCTGAACTACATCAAGTGAGAATAGGGATCCTTTGGTTCAAATAAATTTTTGAAAGCCCTGAAGAAGTGCTTGGGTTTTCTTATGACTCCAATTCACATAAAGAATCTATACCTGACAGTCAGTAGGCCTCAAATTGGAGAAGCAGATCAGTATTAACTGCGGTCTTATTTTATCACTCCTTGTTCACATGCAGGGTATCCAGGCCACCATGACTTTAGGCAAATGAGCGGCAAGGGAGCTTATTTTGGACACTAACCCATACCCTACTAGACTCTGACTAGTAATCTTAACATGATGGAGAATAATAACCCCAACAGAATAGAAATACAAGAAGTTTTGAGGATTCATGTTGTATAGTTGTACTTGCCTTTTGCATTATATAGGGTAGGAGTTATAAATTTAGTCAATTTTTAATTGAAACAGTTCTCCATGTGTTTTTAAAGTTCACAAGCATGTGAATTCCTCTCTCCCTTTCTCTGTAGCCTATTCAGAACATGTATTTTTATATGCACATTTAGAATCCTACCTGGTATCACATGTACATTCTTGAGAGGTTGCTGACTTAGCAGATACAAATTGTCAGAAGAGATCACTCCTCTGAATGCTGTTGGAAGTGAAAATTCAAACTATGGGTGACTTCCTAGTTGAAAAACATTATACATAAATCCACGTTTAGTAAAATTAATATTTTTGGATCTGTGGATTATATATATTTCATGATATATATATATATATATATATATATATATATTGCTACATTTTAATGTCTGTTTGAGTGTGTGTGTGTGTGTGTGTGTATATATATAGATAGATAGATAGATAGATATACACTCTCCAGATTTTTGAAAATATGAAACATATGTGTCTTATTATATACTCCCTAAATTCATTCATGTACATGTATGTGGATTTATAATCAACTTTTCACAAGATTATTTTCAAAAATATTCATCCACCTGAAATACATATTTGTTTCCTAGTACTAAAAACAAACTTCAATGAATGGTGCATACAAATCCAAATATTTCTACAGTAACTGTCCCAGTTTAACATCAATGCTTGTAGATTCCTATGGGACATTATGTGTATTATGAAATTCATTTTTTAACAAAACTGGTACATTATTATTTCTTCAGTTTATGCACATCATAGGATATATATTTCATTAACAAGTTCACAAATTTATAGGCATTTGTTTCGCTTTCAATAACTTCCTTATTCAAAACTCTTGTATTCCTCCAGGTTTCTTGTCTGGTCTCTTCATGAGACTTCTTTCCAAACTCATTATTTCTGAAATCCATAATCACCTTTGAAACAAAATTCACACACTCTTTATGATAATCCATAAGCCTAATATTAAAATAAGATGGATACCTGGTTGGATTGAATGATTGCATATCAATATAAGATTTCCTGTATATTTTCAGATATCAATTCAATCCATTATTTAAATTTAGAACTTGTTACATTGTTTAATCAAAGTTTTGTCTATTCATGCATTATCTCTATATTCCTAGACACAGGGTACACCCATTTGTAACCCCAGTACTAATTTATATATCTTCAAAATATTGCTCCAAGAAACGGTGGAATAAATACTTATGTCATCTGATCTACATATACATTTTATCACAGTAATTTTCTTGACACAAAAACCAAAGTTCACACTTATGATTTTACCAAAGCCTTAATGGAAAGTGAGTATGCATTACAAAAACATCCATGTCCAGGTTGCCTAACGCTCTCAAATGTCAATCCTATTGGTCACTACATATTTGTTTCTTCCTAAGATTATATATTTTACCTCAAGCCTGTTGAAAATGTCTAATCCTATCAATCACTTTATCATTTGCCTGATTTACTAATGTCTCTATTAATATCTGCTTTCCTACATATTTTCCACAGTTTATCATTGTGACTGACTCTTCACATGTGCTCACATTTTCATTCACTCTCTACCCGAAACCCTATTGCTAAAGAACTTATGGTTTAAATCCTATACTCTCTCTGCTTTCTAAACCTACTGACTATCTTTCAAATAATACCGAGTATCCATTTTTGACTAGAAGTTCTCTTCGACATTCCATCATCCAAGGTACAAGGTCCTATGCCATTGTACATTGATTTATCTGAGACATCTCTGCAGAACATAATTCAAAGCTAAGTATCCCAATCAAGGGCCCAATACCCTTCTGGGCTTCAAATCTTACCTAGATTTCTGTTTTCATTCTAATATTTCACTTTTACATTCTTGTAAATATTACAGGTTCCCAATACAATTATTCATCCTGCAGAATGATTCTTAACCCAAATCGAACCTTTTATTAACCCTAACCATACACTCTTCCCTCAATCTAAGTATACAGAAGAGCAGGGACAGAATTGTTTTTACAATACAGGAATGTAGGTCATCTTAAACCTGCTGAGAACCTCAAAGGTCCATGCAGAAATGATACCTGGAGAAGATGTAGGCAGCTATGAAGGAGTTGAGAGAGCAAAAGTCACCTTGCATGGCAAACCACCTGGTCAGGATGAAGGGTCGTGTCTGAATCAGTCTCTCTATTCTAAATGTAGAGAAGGTGGACCAAACCAGGCCTTTGTTGAGAGATGTTCCCGGGTGCCTATGGTTGATATACCATTCTAACTTGCGAAAGTGTCACAGGAAGTAGGTGCAGCCTCTATCTCATGGGACCCTTGGAAGCAACTGTTAGGACAAAGTGGTTGCCAATGGAGTGACCTCATTCAGTTCTTGAAGGAAGTGTCCTACCTCACTTCCTTGGTATTGGAACTCTCTGAAATTGGGATCCAAGATGCCAGACACCCAGAGCCAGTCCCAGTCCCACTCCCACTGGGCTCAGTTGTTTGGATTTACCAAGGACAGAGTCAGTCTTTCTTGGTACCTACTGCTGAGAGAATGGCCAAATGCCAGGACAGATATGAAGAGGGTCTTTCCTGAGAAAGCAGGTAGTGGCTCACCACTGGATCCTGACAACTTCACAGAGTTGGCCAAGGCAACCAGAACTGAGACAGGACTGGCCATTTCGGGGAACATAGTTTGGCTCAACAGACAGAGGACACACTGGAGAGTCAGAGACTTACTTGTGGGAAGGAGATGCCTTTGTGGGTGTGGGTGTGAGTTTGTGGTTTTGTCTCATGTTCTGAAAATAGGTAGGAAAGGAGGTTTGTTTGGTTTGGAATGGACTGTTTCTAGTAAATCGTTTGACAAGGTGAGTGATTCTAGTTCGGTGTATCCCACTGTGTACGTGGTTTTGGACATTAAAAAACAGAATGCACCAATGGATGTATCCTGTCTAGTAGAAAGCTTCCCAGCATTCATCCTGCTCAACTGATGGATGGACTGCGGTGTGTCTTATGGATGGGGAACACCTACTATCTTCCTACGTTCCTGTTTTCTTCCTGAATTCTGGCCACTCTCCAGAATAGGCTCATGGTTTTGTGTCCAAGATATATACCACCTCCAAGCTCTGTGCCATGGCCATGTACTGGACAGCTGAATGGAATGGGAGAATCACAGAAAACTCAGATATCAGTGTGACCAGGAAAGTCTCAGTGGAGAAATCCTGCTTTGGCCATTCTCTTACCTATATTTCTGTTGCCCTGAATGTCAGGAAGTTCTTTCCCTCAGCCCACCCCTTTGTTAAGCCTGAAGAAAACAGTTTTCAAATGGAAATGAAAGGGCATCACCTGTGGCTCTTTGATTAATTTCTTTGGAAAGGGATGTGTCTGAATCAGCCTCTTGGCCCTGTGTGCGGTTGTGGCTTAGATTCTCAGCACCTCATGGATCTAAAGAAAGATCCCATGTGTGCATCCATAACCAAAATGGCAAAAAGATCTGTTATGGTGAATGAAGTCTCTTGCGTTTCTTTGTTAGGTTTCTGACCTACATCAAGTGAGAATAGGAATCCTTTGGTTCAAATGAATTCTTCAATGCCCTGAAGAAGTGGTTGTGTTTTCTCATGACTCCAAATCACATAAAGAATCGTTACCTGACAGTCAGTAGGCCTCAAATTGGAGAACCAGCGCCTTATTAACTGCAGTCCTATTTTATCACTCCTGGTTCACATGCAGGGTGTCCAGGCCACCATGACTTTAGGCAAATGAGGGGCAACGGAGCTTATTTTGGACACTAACCCATACCCTACTAGACTCTGACTACTAATCCTAATATAATGGAGATTAATAACCCAAACAAAATAGAAATACAAGCAGTTCAGAGGAGTCATGTTGTATAGTTGGACTTGCCTTTTGCATTATATAGGGTAGGAGTTATAAATCTAGTCAATTTTTAATTAAAATAGTTCTCCATGTGTTTTTAAAGTTAACAAATATGTGAATTCCTCTCTCCCTTTTTGTGTAGCCTATTCAGCACATGTATTTTTATATGCACATATAGAATCCTACCTGGTATCACATGTTCATACTTGAGAGGTTTCTGACTTGGCAGATATTGCCGCGGTCCGGTTGGAGCAAAATAACCGGGGGTTGAGGGTTATGAATAACATGTGTATGTTGATATAGCAGGAGTGGAAGCCATTTATTGTAGGACAATAGAGGTATTTATACATTCCACCCAGCTTATCTAATTAACATAAACTAGATACTGCAGTCAACCAATCAGGAATCTCCACACTTAATGGCTCGCTTTTGTTACATCTCAAACCACTCCCTCTGGCATTTTGCCAGGCATCATCCAGACTTGTTTACACACTCCAACATTCCCCTGGCAAAATGCCAGGTGTTATTTTGACATGTTTACAGACTCTAACATTTCCCCCTTTTATTTAATTTAAATAAAGACCACAGTGGTTTTTACAGAAACACCATAAATAACCTGCTACAAACAGAAAGGGAGGATACAAAATGTCACAATACAAGCCAATTGATGAAGCACTTGGAGAAATAATACCAGCAATGACACTGTTAGCAAAGACACCGAGTTAAAATTTGTTATAGATTACAGTTTGTTGTCTCAGTCCAGGTAAAGCAGTGTCTCAATAGATTAACTCACAGTTCAGGTAAACCACAGTCCAGGTATGTTCTGCAGGCAGCTAGCTTAAATCACAGTCCTGGTAAGTTCTGCAGGCAGCTAGCTTAAATCACAGTCCATGTAAATTCTGCAGGCAGCTAGCTTAAATCACAGCCCAGGAAAGTTCTGAAGGCAGCTAGCTTGATCCAAAGTCTCCTCCGTTTCTCAGCCGAAGTCTCCTCCGGTTTTCAGCAACACTGGAAATTCTTCCACCCTTGTCCTCACCGGCACTGGGATGAAGGCAGGAACTCCTACCACTGGCTAAAGAAAATCCTATAGTATTCCACCAGGTGCTAAGAAAACAACCTTCTGAAAAATTTAGTACATTATCTCAAGGTTTTTTACATTTGAAAAAAGCCTTAATAGTGCTTATTATTTATTATCTTCCGGGTGTGGGAGAACCATTGTAGCTTAGTTATTGGCATTGAAAATGACCAAACATCAGGGAGCCAGTAGCATCTATGGCTGGCTGTAGCATCCTGGGCAGCCACAGATGGCCCTGGGGAGTTTCCAGGACTCAAACTGCCACGGGGCCCCGCTCCCCAGGCTGGGGGCGGGGAATTGCTGGCTGCCACTGCTTGAAAAGCCCTTGCTGCACAGTGAGTGGCTTGAGCATGTGGCAGCCGAGGCGCCTATTCACACACACTCCGGAAACGAAAAGTATTCAGTAACAGCCTTTTGCTGAAACTTTTTTCCTGTTAATCCTTCTTCTTCTTAACTTTCTTTTTCTTTCTGATTAGACTTCCTGGGCTTCCATCAACACATGCCCTAATTGCTCTTGTTTCCACTGGGGTGCCTCTTTCCATTATCAATTTACTTCTCAACTCTTCCTTATTTTCATCACAAAGACAATACAATACACTGAGATAAAACAAGACACAATCATACTGTATCAATCTTCTCCATTTTTTGAAATGACCGTTTTTCCTCTCCCCCTATCTGCCTAGGGATGAGCAGATTTGCTCTCATCCTATCTATGGATGGGCAGCTTTTATTCGTCACTTACCCCCAAGTGTCCCAGGGCTCCCTGTATGGGCCACCATCTGCAGCAGTCCCACTGCAGCAAAATAACCGGGGCAGGGGGTGATGAATAACTAGTGTATGTTGATACAGTAGGAAAGGCGTGATAGGTAGGAAAGGCTATTTGTTTGGTATTGAGTGGACTGTTTCTAGTAAGTTGTTTGACAAGGCAAGTGTTTCTATATCTGTGTATCCCACTGTATCTCTGGTTGTAGACATTAGAAAAGATAATGCATCAATGGATTTGTCCTCTCCAGGAGAAAGTTTAACAGCATTCATCCTGCCCAATTTATGAAAGGACTGTGGCTTGCCTTATGGATGGGCAACACCTACAATATTCCTAAGTTCCTGTACTCTTCCTGAATTCTGGCCACTCTCCACAACAGGCTCATGGTTTTGAGTCCAAGATATGTACCACCTCCAAGCTCTGTGACATGGCCATGTACTGGATAGCTGAAGGGAATGGCGAGCATCTCAGAAAACTCAGATATCAGTGTGACCAGTAAAATCTCAGTGGAGAAACCCTGCTTTGGGCCTTTTCTTACATAATGTTCTGTTGCCCTGAATGTCAGGAAGGTCTTTGCCTCAGGCCAACCCTTTGTGAAGCCTGAAGAAAACAGTTTTCAAATGGAAATGAATGGGCATCACCTGTGGCTCTTTGCTTAATTTCTTCCAAAAGGGATGTGTCTGAATCAGCCTCTTGTCCCTGTGTGAGGCTGTGGCTTAGATTCTCAGCACCTGATGGATCTAAAGAAAGATTCCTTTTGTGCTTCCAAAACCAAAATGTCCAAAAGGGCAGTCATTGTGGTTGAAGTCCCTCACCTTCCTCTGTAAGGTTTCTGACCTACATCAAGTGAGAAGAGGGATCCATTGGGTCAAATGCGTTCTTCAAAACCCTGCAGAGGCTAGCCCGTAATTGCTTGGGTTTTCTCATGACTCCAATTCACATAAAAAATCTATACCAAACAGTCAGTAGGCCTCATATTGGAGAAGCTGGGCAGTACAAATGGCAGGCATATTTGATCACTACTGGTTCACAGGAAGGGTGTCCAGGCCACCCTGATTTTAGGCAAATGAGGGGTAAGGGAGCTTATTTTGGACACTGTCGTGAGCTTTGCCCCTCATGGAAAACCCCAGCCAGAGGTTATGATGAGTGTCTATATGGAAGAAGATGAGGGCCATGTGGGAGTGTTTTGGTTTTAATTGTGGTCATTTGTGTGGTGGTTGAAATAGATGACTGGGTCCACCTGGGCTTGAAGTCTGGTGTGATTCCCCTTACAGACTGAGTTCTGAAACTGACCTCAGAGAAATATTGTCATGAGTTCTCTTGGGATTTTAGGAGGCAACGCATTAGAGTCGCCCTTGGAAACTGAGATCAAGTCCCAGGGTGGCTTTCCACAGAGCATCGGGAATCTCAGCCAGGATATCACATGATTTTATTATGAAAGACTTGGCAGCCATAGATGAGATTCAAAACAAACATGGACCTCACACTCTAGACCTCAATGGGCCTGGGTTCATGTGATCTTTTGGCCACTCTTTGGGAAGCCTTGACTGTGAGAATTCTCCAGAGCTTTCATTGAAATGAGCTTCCATACCATTTAATGGTTCTTGAAAGAATTGAAACCTACAGTGCCTCCAACTTCATCCGTGAAAAATGCTAGATAAATACCAAGAAATTTTTGAAATTCCCATAACCAGGTGTCAGAGGAGAACATTTGGATGTCCTGTTGCTGATCAGGAGTGTTCCAGACAGTGGTTTGATTGACTGGGTTTCATGAAAATGGTGTAGAACTGAAATGCCAGTATGTTGGAGCCTGCTGAGTATTGGGCCCAGAACTGTGGTGTGCAGGTGTGGGATAAAACATTTGTGTTGGGGCCATTTGGATCTACCATTGACTTCCAAATGGCTTGTGACTGACATGGTGCAGCCAGCAGACCCTTATATGTAAAGGCATCTTGTTATATGGAGAGGTTTCAGGGCAATGTTCCGAATCAGGTTCCTATCTTCAAGTGGGCAAGCTATGTGGGATAGAATCCTGGTTGGTGCATTCTCCTGCAGACTCTGACCGACCACACGTGACAGAACTACCTTCAGCACTGTGTCCCAGTTGAACTTCTTGTATTTCGTAGAGCAAATACCAAACTCCCAGTGCAGCAGCAAGAAACACCATGAATAGTGGAGGATGACTAAATGGGTACACAGTCCACACAGGGAGACACTTAGCCTTCAGTGGCCACAGTTTACCTACAAAGAGAGAATTCAGCACTTTGCCTCATTTTCATTGGAAAATAAGAAACCAATTTCTTCAGGTCACATAGATGCAGAGCCAGCTTTGATGGTCTCACAACAAAGGAAGCTAAAGCTCCTGAAAACAATATATATTTCAAGTGCCCAACCTCAGAGGCAGTTTCTCAAAAAGTCGTTAGGCCAGTAGAGCTCCATGTTTGTGGAGTGTTTACCTGTTAGACAAGGATGCAAGAAAAGACCACTGACTCCAATTAAAATCAAATTAAACTAAGCTTATTATTTTCACCAGCCAGGCTAACTCTCCCTCCCAAAACGGCCGGAACAAGACAGCAACCCCAACTTACCTACAGCCCAGCTTTAAAGCCCAGAAAGTTACACAAAAGGGGGGTTAGAGATAACAGAACTCGGACAAGCATCACACTAATGGTAGTTTATATATATATATATATATATTTATATATTTTTTTTTTCCTGGCCCCAACATCAGAATTTGTGAGGACCACTAGACCCTCAGAGATGGTCATTGTCTGTCCAGGGAAGGCCAATATTTATGATGTGTCGCTAATGTTTCACAGAGTGCTGCTATCTGGTCAGAGAGCCAGACATGGGTGAGTTCAAGGCATGGGCAGGCATTCCAAGCAGGTTCAGAATTTGCAGTAATTTATAGTAAAGCCAAAATTATCTTATCATGGCTTTGTGGCAAGATGGCTCCCAATTTTAATAAAAGATCAGGTTGGGCCTATCATTCCCCCCTTTTCTTATGTGTTCCTTTCAAATCTTTGATAGATTAAGGGAAGTGCACTGAGGAAATTTAAATCCCTGAGGTAACAGTCTCCAAATTTCTAGAACTCACCCAAAACGGGTCTCCCTGATTTTACCTGACTTAATTAATTACGTATATTGATAGTCTATTTATTTTTGGCTCCATTGTTGTAAGAAGGGAGGCCTCACGCATTTTGGATTCTTCTGCGCTGAGAGAGGGTGACATAAGGGTCATGGCATGAGGGACATGAGTTGCCTTTTAGAATTTAGTTCAGAAACATGAGTTGCCTTTTAGATTTCAGCTTGGTTTGAAGTCTGGTTGGGGAAGAACAGGTTGTAAAGTCATCTGGGAATGGGTTCTTCTATGAGAGTAACAAAAACCATGAGTAATGAATAAATGTTGCAGCAGCTGGAACATGTCACCGTATAGAAGTTCCCTCACCATTCTTTAATATCCTCAGTTATCAGGACTGTCAACTTAATATTTAATTTTTTGTTTTACAGTTGTCCCTCCCCATAAGATACAGTTTATTAATTTAATGTCATCTGATCTTGCAAAATCCTTTTTCTAGTATGACCTCTGTGTCTAATAGAGAAACCTTTAATTCTGTTACTCAGGGCTGGATAATCTTACTAGCAAACACCAAGCCTAGCTCTGTAGGTTAGGAATATCTGTAGGCCCTAAACTAAATTTTCTGCCTCTGGCAGCTCCTCTTAATAGTCTCTTTTTATAGTTATCAGGCATTCCTGTCTGAGAATCCTTCTTTGTAACCTCCAGTCTTACTTATTTTGGGAGGCTAACATAAAGTGTATACCTTAAAATATTAATATTTGTTTTCTTGGCCGATTCATTTAACTTTAATTTTAAATCCTAATCTTAAACATCCAGCAAATAAATTTTAACAGCCTTATATTGAGAGTACTGGGCTTTAATATCTATAACTTAATTATTATTTATCTTTTCATTAATTGGGATATGTATTATTCTGTCTGTCTTGTAGGTGATGACTTATTATCTTAAATTAACCCATGTTGTGTTATTAAAGCAACACTTCTGTAAAAGACTAACAGGGAATCTTTAGATCACTTATAAGCAAATTAAAAATAAAATTTTTTAACAAGAGTAAAAATACTTAGTTTCTGTAATAGCTACCCTGAATTTTTTGGCTGAGTTATACATTATATGCCCTGTTTGAGATCCTAGTAATCCTCCCAGAAAAACAAAAGAACTTTTGAACATAACTTTAAATGAAATAAAATCTGACCTACTCCTTTTGTAGTCATTCTCACATGTAGTAAGATGGGACACAGAGCCTTATCTCAGGTAAGGCAGGACTCTTTATAAATATTAAGTGTTTTAGTTCTAAAGCTGATCATTGTTTTTTAAATATCATTTTACAAAGTTTACATAAATTGTTTGAGGTCACATGAACATTATCTAACATCATATGACATCACATTTAAAACATGGATTAAAGAAAGGCTGAAAGATTTTAACCTTTACATATATTAGGCTCTGATTAACTTAAAAATACATTTAAATTGTTCCCCAATGAAAAAAGTAACATAAAACTTTACATATCTTATTGATAACAGGTAAATAAATCCCCAGTACATTTTTTTTACCATACAACTTCAGAATACCAGCTTGATATAATGCTCTTTAAATGTTTCTAACTTACAGACTTGTATACCTGGAAGATACGAGCACATTAGTAGCATCAATATTACATTGATATTTCTAGATTAACCAAGTTTAGCTTTTAAAGAAATGGCAGTAGAGTGCTCTAAAATAACAGTTCTTATTTAATCAGTTGTTTAATTTTTATGGTTGCTTGCTCTAGAAAAAATAAAACTTAATAAACACAATGTTATGGGTAAACTTATGTTTTCAGAAATTTTTGTCTCTTTAACACATGACTGATTTTTACAATCTGATACAGACCTTAGTAAATCAATCGGGTATCTAACAAATGTACTCAAGAATGAGAAATTCCACATCAAATTTACTTTACTTATTTATTAAAATATTAGACAAATGTATTGAACTGTGTAAACCATTTTTTTGTTGAAGGAAAAGTCCTAGAATCAAGGCATTTTAGACATTTTGTAGATATTAATATTTTACTAGATTTTTGAACACCTATAAAAACTTGTAAGCTTAAATTTAAAAACATTTATTTTTATCTGTTTATCCAATTTAAATTGAACAATTTTAATCACGTGAATTAAAGATCTTTGGATCCACTTTTTTTAAATTAATTTTTATTGTAGGTTGTTCAAAACATTACATAGTTCTTGATATATTATATTTCACACTTGATTCAAGTGGGATATGAACTCCCGTTTTTACCCCATATACAGATTGCAGAATCACATCAGTTGCACAACCATTGATTTACATATTGCCATTCTGGTGTCTGTTGTATTCTGCTGCCTTTCCTATCCTCTACTATCCCCACTGCCCCATCCCCTCCCCTCTTCTCTCTCTACCCCCTCTTCTGTAATTCATTTCTCCCCCCTCATATTTTTCCTCCTTTCCCCTCACTTCCTCTTGTATGTAATTTTGTATACCCCTGAGGGTCTTCTTCCATTTACAGGAAATTTCCCTTCTCTCTCCCTTTCCCACCCACCTCTCATCCCTGTTTAATATTAATCTTCTTCTCATGCTCTTCGTCCCTACTCTGTTCTTAGTTACTCTCCTTATATCAAAGAAGACATTTGGCATTTGTATTTGAGGGATTGGCTAGCTTCACTTAGCATAATCTGCTCTAATGCCATCCATTTCTCTCCAAATTCTATGATTTTGTCATTTCTTAATGCAGAGTAATACTCCATTGTGTAAAAATGCCACATATTTTTTATCCATTCGTCTATTGAATGGCATCTAGGTTGCTTCCACAGTCTTGCTATTGTGAATTGTGCTGCTATGAACATGGATGTAGCAGTGTCCCTATAGTGTGCTCTTTTTAGGTCTTTAGGGAATAGACCGAGTAGGGGAATAGCTGGATCAAATGGTGGTTTTATTCCCAGCTTTCCAAGAAATCTCCATACTGCTTTCCAAATTGGCCGCACCAATTTGCAGTCCCACCAGCAATGTACAAGAGTACCCTTTTCCCCACATCCTCGCCAGCACTTGTTGTTGTTTGACTTCCTAATGGCTGCTAATCTTACTGAGTGAGATGGTATCTTAGGGTGGTTTTGATTTGCATTTCTCTGACTGCTAGAGATGGTGAGCATTTTTTCATATACTTGTTGATTGATTGTATGTCCTCCTCTGAGAAATTTCTATTCAGGCCCTTGGCCCATTTGTTGATTGGGTTATTTGTTATCTTATTGTCTAATTTTTTGAGTTCTTTGTATATTCTGGATATTAGGGCTCTGTGTGAAGTGTGAGGAGGAAAGATTTGTTCCCAGGACGTAGGATCCCTATTTACCTCTCTTATTCTTTCTTTTGCTGAGAAAAAACTTTTTAGTTTGAGTAAGTCCCATTTGTTGATTCTAGTTATTAACACTTGTGCTATGGGTGTCCTATTGAGGAATTTGGAGCCCAACCCCACAGCATGTAGATCATAGCCAACTTTTTCTTCTATCAGACGCCATGTCTCTGATTTGATATCAAGTTCCTTGATCCACTTTGAGTTAACTTTTGTGCATGGCGAGAGAAAGGGATTCAGTTTCATTTTGTTGCATATGGATTTCCAGTTTTCCCAACACCATTTGTTGAAGATGCTATCCTTCTTCAATTGTATGCTTTTAGCCCCTTTATCGAATATAAGATAGTTGTAGTTTTGTGGATTGGTTTCTGTGTCCTCTATTCTGTACCATTGGTCCACCCACCTGTTTTGGTACCAGTACCCTGCTGTTTTTGTTACTATTGCTCTGTAGTATAGTTTGAAGTCTGGTATAGCTATCCCGCCTGATTCACACTTCCTGCTTAGCATTGTTTTTGCTATTCTGGGTCTTTTATTTTTCCATATGAATTTCATGATTGCTTTCTCTATTTCTACAAGAAATGCCGTTGGGATTTTGATTGGCATTGCATTAAACCTATAGAGAACTTTTGGTAATATCGCCATTTTTATGATGTTAGTTCTACCTATCCATGAACAGGGTATATTTTTCCATCTTCTAAGATCTTCTTCTATTTCTCTCTTTAGGTTTCTGTAGTTTTCATTGTATAAGTCTTTCACCTCTTTTGTTAGGTTGATTCCCAAGTATTTTATTTTATTTGAGGATATTGTGAATGGGGTGGTTGTCCTCATTTCCATTTCAGAGTATTTGTGGCTGATATACAGGAATGTCTTTGATTTATGTGTGTTGATATTATATCCTGCCACTTTGCTGAATTCATTTATTTGCTCTAGTAGTTTCTTTGTAGACCCTTTTGTGTCTGCTAGGTATAGAATCATGTCATCTGCAAATAGTGATAATTTGAGTTGTTTTCCTATTTTTATGCCTTTAATTTCTTCGTCTGTCTAATTGCTCTGGCCTGTGATTCGAGAACTATGTTGAACCGAAGTGGTGAGAGAGGGCATCCCTTAAAATTTGTTTTTATGAGTGCCTTTTTTATTATGAGCACTCCTTATATATGTTAATTTCTGTATCATATATATGATTAAGAATATATATATATATATATAGACATACAACAAATAACAAAAGTGTGCACACATAATAATAGTAATGGCCTTGTAGATTTTAGCAGGTGAAATCTCCATTGCCATGTTTTAAAAACTCCACAGTTGGTCAAAGATAGAACAGATCAGAAAAACATTAACCTAGGTCTGTAGGATCAAAATTATGAGTTAGAAAAATTAAAGGATCTAAGGAAAAAAATAAGAATCCTAGAAAAAATAACTGACCAGTAATTAGCAAATACCATACTATTTACTTTTTTTTCCTTAAGCCTCATATCAGTCTCCTACTGATCTTGCAGGCTTCTTTCATTTGCATTTCAATCTAAGTCCTGGCTGAGGTCTGGAAGGAGCAGGAAAAAACTGGTATTCTGAGCAGACACCTCAGGCCTAACGCATTTTAACCATAATTTTCCAGATAGGATGTTGAAAATTTTGATACAAGTTTAAGACAAAATTTACAAAATTTTATATCTTTACATCTTGTGTTGTCAACAGATACCATACTATGATTTACTATCCTTGTCCAAATTAATGCACTGGTACACACAGTGACATTTTCCCAGGCTACCCAATTAAAAATTGGTGAAAAAAAAAAAAAGACTGAATGATTGGAAAATTTCTTGCCAACTTGGAAGTAGAGTTCTTTAGTTTTCCATCCTAAGTATTTAAGTTCTCTGGCATGAATTATCTGAAATCATAAACTAAACAATTATCTGAATCTGACTTTTAACGGCAAGATTCTGCAATGCTTCAAAAACCCAATAAGCTACCAGATTGTTACAATAAAACATCATCATTTAGACACACATTCAGGTAAAATCATTCCCAAGAAACAATATATAATATCAACACATTATTGCACATGTCTTAAAGTGCCAGAAACAAAGACACACGACAGACAAAAAGGAGCTTCAGACTATGACTGACAGACAGAAGCCTTTAAAACAGAGCAGATAAGAGAAAAATCTCCTACACCAGTTGCACCACAGATGTCCCCACAAGGGGACCAGATGTTTTCACAGAGGAGCATCCTGAAATGTAAAATCAAGGGTCTCCATAGTGACTTTCCTGCATTTAGTGTCCCCTTTTATTCCCTCTTTTTTAAGATGACAGAGGTGGCATTATCGTTAAATTGCAGGGAAAGACCTAGGGAATTCTCTGAAAAAATAAGGCTTCAGCAGCTGCTGGGAGTCCCTCAGTCCCTCCTTTTACTTACAGGATTTGCTCCTCTGGTTCAGTTCCACCACAAGCATGCTCCATCTCCTAACATTTCTGTAGTCAGCTCTCAAAAAGTTCCAGGGTGCGGGTGGGTTATCAAAATTTGTAACTTAAAGTTGGGTTCCTGAACTTGAAGCCAATTAATGCCAATTTAAATATGAGGACAGGGTTTTGAGAAAAAGAAAAACGAAGGTTTATTGCTTTGCTAACAAAGATAAACACAGGGACTCTGCCAAAAGGTTGTGACTCTCTTTATCTGGAGGGACAAGGGATTTTAAAGGAGTTTCACTTATTAACCTGGGAGATACTCAGTTCTTAGGTCCCCCGCAGGCACTGCCCTCTGCAGTGAGTGTGCTCCAGGCAGCCAGCGAGGGGCTTCTCTCATACTGCTTAACAAACGGGTGTAAAGTTCATTGCAGTTCCTTTAAACTCAGTCCAAATGGTGTCAGGCTTACTTGCTTTATTTTCATGTCCGATATCCTTAAGTTTTCACCACAGAAATCACACAACAAAATGCACAAAAACAAACAAACAAAAAACATATAGAACACAGAACAAAACAACAACAACAAAAAAAAAAAAAAAAAACCAGAAATCCGGCGCCGAAACAGGAAAACAGAGGAGCAATGCAATGTCTTCCTAAAGCTCCCCGTAGGAGCGCATGCGTGCCTGTTGGCACCTCTCTACCCTTCCAGATGAATTCCCTAGAGAACAGAACAGATGACAGAATGATTCTTGTTACTGTCCCAGACAGGAGTATATGTGAGCCTCCTCAGTCCACCTCTCTGTCATCAGAAGAGATCTCCCTTAACCGGATATCAGATGTTATAAAGGCACCAATTACCTATGGATGCCTCCTCCACCAGGTGCTTGCTAATTGTTTTAATGCGGTGGTTCACTGCAGTGCTCCCTGAACTGAAGGCTAACTCCAAGGCCTTGGACCATCTCAAGTTGCACAAACCCTAGAGTTGCTCTCAAGCTTGGAGCCCTGGAAGGAAGGCCAACTTCAGAATTTACAGCAGTCTGGTCTTGTGATCTTGTCCGGCAGGGTCATCTCACTGGGGAACTCCAAAATATTAGACCAGGAACGCATGTAAAGACCACTGACTCCTAGTAAAATCAAATTAAGGCAAGCTAATTATTTCAAAGGGAAAGGCTACCTCTCCCTTCCAAAATGGCGGGAGCAAGACAGCAAACCCACCTTTCCTATAGCCCAGCTATATAGCCCAGAAAGATGCACAAAAAGGGGGTTACAGATAACAGAACTTTAACAAGCATCACACTAACGGTAGTTTACATTTTTTTTAAGCTCACCCCAACATCAGAAATTATGAGGACCATTAGAGCCTCAGAGACTCGTTGTCTGGCCAGGGAAAGAAAATATTTATGAGGTGTCACTAAAGTTCCAGAGAGGGCTGCAATCTGGTCAGAGAGCCAGGCATGGGTGAGTTTAAGGCATGGGCAAACATTCCAAGCAGGTTCAGAATTTGCAGTAATTTATAATAAAGCCAAAATTATCTTTTCATGGCTTTCTGGCAACTGGGCTCCCAATTTTAATAAATGATCAGGTTGGGTCTATCAACCCTGTCCCTTACTTTTGGAAACTCCCCTTCCACATCCAAGCTTGTGAAGTCCTGAGCATTTTCCATTCCAGATATGTATTCACAGATTTTCTAACTCTTCTCCTCTAATTGTGTATTACTTGGGGCGAATGTAATGTCAAGGCATTGTTCTGGATGAGAATGGGAAGATTTTTTGCATACACATTGGATTCATTATCTAATTTTTCATTCGAAATACTTAATCCCTGACACTAAAACCTACCCTACTGGACTCTGACTACTAATGCAAATATGATGGAGATAAATTACCCCAACAAAATAGAAATACAAGCAGTTCAGAGGAGGCATGGTGCATAGTTGGACTTGCCTTTTGCATTATGTAGTGTAGGAGTTATAAATCTAGCAAATTTTCAATTTAAATAGTTCTCCATGTGTTTTGAAAGTTAACAAATATTTGAATTCCTGTCTCCCTTTCTCTGTAGCCTATTCAGCACATGTATTTTTATATGCACATATCAAATCCTACCTGGTACCACACGTACATTCTTGTGAGGTGGATGAATTGGCAGATACAATTTGTGAGAATAGATCACTCATTCTAAACGCTGTTGGAACAGAAAATTCAACCTATGGGTGAGCTTCCTAGTTGAACAACATTATACATAAACCCATGTTCAGTAAAATGAATATTTTTGGATCTGTGGATGATATAAATTTCATGATTAATTTAGATTGCCATATATATTGCTACTTTTTAATGTCTGTGTGTGTGTGTGTTTTATATATATATATATATATATATATATATATATATATATATATACTCTCCAGATTTTTCAAAATATGAAATATATGTGTCTTATTATACACTCCCTAAATTCATTCATATTCATATATGTGGATTTATGATCAACTTTTCACAAGATTATTATCAGAAATATTCATCCACCTGAAATACATATTTGTTTCCTAGTACTGAAAACAAACTTCAGTGAATGGTGCACACAAATCCTAATATTTCTACAGTAACTCACCCAGTTTAACATCAATGCGTATAGATTCCTATGGGACATGAAGTGTATTTTGACGTTCATTTTTATTCAACTCTGTTACATTACTATTTCTTCAGTTAATGCACATCATAGGATAAATATTTCATCCACAATTTATCAAATTGATAGGCATTTGTTTCACTTTCAATCACTTCCTGATTCAGAACACATGTATTCCTTAATGTTTCTTGACTGCTCGTTTCATGAGACTTCTTTCCAAACACATTATTTTCAGTTTCCATTATCGCTTTGAAGCAAATCTCACACACCCGTCTTGATAAACCATTAAAGTAATATTACCATTATATGTATAATTGGTTGGAATTAATGATTGTATATCAATATAAGATTTTCTGCATATTTTCAGATATAAATTCAATCGATTATTTAAAGTGTAATCAGTTATATTATTTATTCACAGTATGGTCTCTTCATGCATTATCTCTACATACATAGACACAGGGTACACCTCTTTGTACCCCCAATATTAATTTACATGTCTTCAAAATATTGCTCCCAGAAATGGTGGAAGAAATACTCTGTCAACTGATGTACATAAACATTTTATCACAGTAATATTCTGGACACAAAATGCAAAGTTCACACTTATGATTGTACCAAAGACTAAATGGAATGTAAACATGGATTACTAAAAAAATCCATGTCCAATTTGGCTAATGCTCTCAAATGTCAATCCTATTAATGATTACATATTTGTTTCTTCCTAAGATTATATATTCAAATTCAACCCTGTTGAAAATATCTAATACTATCACTCACTTTATACTTTGTCTGATTTCATAATGTCTCTATAGATATCTGCTTTCCTACATATTTTCCCCAGTTCATCATTGTGACTCATTCTTCACATGTGCTGACATTGACATTCACTCACTAACCGAAACCCTGTTGCTAAAGAACTTTTGGTCCAATTCCTATACTCACTCTTTTTTCTAAACTTACTTACTATCTTCCTAATCCACCTACTGTCCCCTTTTGACTGGATATTCTCTTCGACATTCAATCATACAAGGTACAAGGTCCTATGCCATTTTATATCGATTTATCTGAGACATCTGTGCAGAACATAATTCAAAGCTAAGTGTCACAATCAAAGGCCCAATTCCCTTCTGGGCTTCAAATCTTACCTAGATTTCTGTTTTCATACTTACATTTCACCTATTTATTCTTGTAAATATCGCAGATTCCCAATACCATTATTCATCCTGCAGAATGATTCCTAACTCAAATCGAATATGTTATTAATCCTAACCATACACTCTTCCATCAATCTAACTTTACAAAAGAGTAGGGACACAGTTTGTCTTACAATACAGGAATGTAGTGGATCTTCCACCTGCTGAGAACCTCAAAGGTCCTTACAGAAATGATCCCTGGAGAAGATGTTGACAGCTATGGAGGACCTGAGAGAGAAAAATTCATTTTCCATGGAAAACAACCAGGTCAAAATGAAGGGATGTGTCTGAATCAGCCTCTCTCTTCTTAATGTAGAGTAGTTGGACCAAATCAGGCATGTGTGGAGAGCTGTTCCCGGGTGCCTATTTTTGATATACAATTCTTAGCTTGAAGTGTCACAGTAAGTAGGGGCAGGCTCCATCTCATGGGAACCTAGGAAGCAACTTTTAGGACAAAGTGTTTGCCAAGGCAGTGACCTCATTCAGTTTCTGAATGAAGTGACCTACCTCACTTCTTTGGTGATGGAACTCTCTGAACTGGGGATCCAAGAAGCCAGGCACCCAGAGTCAGTCCCAGTCCCAGTCCCAGTGGGCTCACATGTTTGTATTTACCAAGGACAGAGTCAGACTTTCTTGGTACCTACTGATGTGAGGATGGCCAAATGCCAGGAGAGCTCTGAAGAGGGCCAGTTCATGAGAAAGCAGGCAGTGTCTCACCACTGGCTCCTGAAAACTTCACTGAGTTGGCCAAGGAGACCAGATCTGAGAGAGTTTCCCAATACTATTATTCATCCCGAAGAATGATTCCTAACCCAAATTGAACATGTTATTAACCCTAACATACACTGTTCCCTCAATCTAACTTTACAGAAGAGCGGGGACAGTGTTGGTCTTACAATACAGGAATGTAGGGGATCTTCCACCTGCTTAGAAACTCAAAGGTCCATGCAGAAATCATTCCTGGAGAAGATGTAGGCAGCTATGAAGGACTTGAGAGAGCAAAAGTCATCTTCCATGGCATACAACCTGGTCAGGATAAAGGATTGTATCTGAATCAGCCTCTCTCTTATTAATGTAGAGAACATGGATCAAACCAGGCCTGTGTGGAGAGCTATTCCTGAGTGCCTATGGTTTATATACCATTCTAACTTGTGAAAGTGTCACAGGAAGTAGGGGCATCCTCCATCTCAAGAGACCATAGGAAGCAACTGTTAGGACAAAGTGGTTGCCAAGGGAGTGACCTCTTTCAGTTTCTGAAGGAAGTGACCTCACGTCACATCCTTGGTGTTGGAACTCTCTGAACTTGGGATCCAGGAAGCCAGGCACCCATTGCCAGTCCCAGTCCTACTCCTAGTGGGCTCACTTCTTTGGATTTACCAGGGACAGAGTCAGTCTTTCATGGTACCTACTGATGTGGGGATGGCCAAATGCCAGAAGAGCTCTGAAGAGGGGCCTTTCCTGAGAAAGCAGGTAGTGGCTCATGCTGGCTCCTGAAATCTTCACAGAGTTGGCCACGAAGACCAGATCTGAGACAAGACAGGCTATTTTTGGGGAACATAGTATGACCCACCAGTCAGAGAATACTCCAGATAGTCACAGATGTACTTGGGGGAAGCAGGTGCCTTTGTGGGTGTGGGTGTGGGATTCTGGTTTTGTCTCATGTTCTGAGAATAGGTTAACCAGTACCCTGGTTATTAATTGGTAGTTACATTATGCTTTTAGACCCCAGAACTCAGGACAGGTAGAAAAAATAAATAGAACCATTAAATAGACCTTTACGAAATTAATCTTAGAGACCTGCATAAAAGATTGGACTATGCTCCTGCCTTATGCACTGTTTCATGCAAGAAATACTCCCTCTGTTTCTTTGTGTAACCTCTCCACCTGTGAAATTCTCTATGGTGCCCTTCCTCCAGTAAGGGACCTAACCCCAACTCTAAGACCTAAGGATCCCTTCCACACTCCCTAGCTTGACAGACTTAAAGCTCTTGAAAGAACTCATTGATATCTGTTCAAACAGCTGGCCACGGCCTACCAAACTGGGGACAAGGGGACTCCACTTCAATATAATGTAAGAGACTTCATCTACATAAGAAGACATCAGGTTTCATTCCTGGAACCCCGATGGAAAGGAACATACCAGGTACTACTTATAACACTACATCAGTAAATGTATACGGAATCAATTCCTGGATCCATGCCGCTCATCTCAAGCCTGCGCTCTGTCTAGACTCTTGCTGGAAACTGGAAATGACTAGTAACCCTTTCAAATTGTGTATTCACCATATGAATAAGGCTATAGACTCTCCCCTTGGCCACCAGTAGTCCTAAACCTCATCAGGTGGTTCATCAGCGATGGCTGATCACAAATCCTACTAGAGAAGAAGTATGGTCTATCTCGCTTACAGCCCCCATAGGGACCTGGTGGCCATCTCTCCACCCAGACATTTGTCAGCTGGCTATAGGTTTTTCCTATTGGGATATATCTGATAAAGTGGATCCCACTAAAATTCTATTAAATACCTTCTGTATCATCGATAATGGAAACAAACATTATGGATGTAGGGACACGCGAGCAAGATGCAGGTTGGCTAGCCCAGATTACTATTTTTGCATGGCAGACTATCAAAGCCACAAAGAGCCACGGCTGTGAGGGGAAAAAGCCAACTTCTTCTGTAAGTCATGGGGATGGTAGCATACAGGGACAGCCTGGTGGAACCCAAACTACCCATCAAATTCAGTACACAGCATTGGCCATATTACCAATTAGACAACCAAAACCGATGGACCCCAGAAGGCTCTCTAGATCCTCAAATTATGCATGACATTTTTAACTTCTACAAGTGATCAAAAGGGTGGAAGGAGATTCCCCTATGTGAAGACCTTTTCCCTCCTTCACTCACGTCCTGATCTATGCTTCTCCAATAGATCCTAACCCTCAGCCTTCTGCTCCAGACTCTCTGCTTTCACTCCCACCTCAGCAACCTGATTTCTCCCCTCCATTTACTAGATCAAAAAACCAAACCTCGGCCGGTTCTCAGACCATTGTGCCCTTGCTGAGTTATCAGGTACTGAGGTACCCCTCCACCCACTCAGTCCTCTTTTCTCCAGTAAGTGCCCAGAGCAGGTCCCATCAGGTCCTCTTACCAGCTAACCCAAAGCTCAAACCAGCTGAGGAGATCCCTCAGACCACTATCCAAGATGTAATGAAAGTGACCTTTAAAGTTGCCTTGTCATCACTGAAAACAGGTGACTAAGAATTAAAAGTCCCTCACAGGCTTTTTGGGATACTCACTCCTGTCGTCCCCTCTGCTCTAACTGTTCTACTACTCAAGTTTTTGTTGCCAGGAAACTCACAAACCCCTTTCCCAATATTCTTTTACATCTCTCCTTCCTAATTCTCAGATAAACGGAGCTGCTCTCAGCCTTGCTTTCCACGTCTTGCCCCTCTTTACCAGGCCCACAGAAAAGTCTTATATGACCTTCTCCAGAAGTCTTCACCATTGCTGACTTTAGGACTTTCAGCAAAAGAGTCCCTATAAAAGAATTCAATGTAGATAAACTCCGTGTTTTCATGTCGCCCTGTTCTACTTGGCCAGTGGCTGGAAAAATCAGCACTCCTAAGCTAGACACCCCCTTACGAGTTTTTCACAAAATAAGTGAACAAGGCCTCTGGCCTTGAGCTGGGGATTCACAGAGATGGCTACAATTCTAAGTAAAGAAATTACTTAGAATGGTAACAGCTGGCAGGGAGAAAAAAAAGAGAAAATAAAAAGCTCTCCCTGTCCCAAGTGTCCTTGAAAAGTTAACTTGCCGAGAACAGAGGAAAAAATAACAGAAACAAAAACTGCTTTTTGTGAACTTCTGCAGACTGTGAACTTCTGAGCCCCTTCCCTTACATGTTGGGTACAAATTCTGAAACTACCTAAACTTGGGGTTCAGAAGATTAATTGATTACAACAGAAGCAATACCCTCTAAATCCGTTTGCAACCAAATAGGGCTGTTTCCCTGTCTTCGGTGCTATCTTAGATTCCTTTCCTTTTCCGTACCTACAACAGTATAATTCTATATACTTAAACAATGTTTATGTTTTCATGAAATGGTCAACAGATGTGATTAATTATGTAATGGTGCAGATGTTTCCCAGAGTGTTCTAGGATGATGCATGTTAATTTAAAGATCAAATCGGAGGGCATACAATCTGTTTCCACCGGGAACCTGTATCTCTCACTTTAGCCATCCTATTAGGAATAGGAGTTGCTGCAGGAGTGAGCACAGGAACCCTAGTCCATGGGACACAACAAATGACCCAATTAGAAGCAGCAATAGACCAAAAATTAAAGATAATAAAACCTCCATCACAGCTTTACAGGAATGTTTAACCTCTCTCTCTGAAGTTGTTTTACAGAACAGGCGAGGGTTTAACCTTCTCTTCATGAGAGAAGGGGGACTTTGTGCTGCATTGAGGGAAGAAGGTTGTTTTTATGCCGACCATACTGGAGTTGTATAAGAACCTATGAGTATATTAAGAAAATGCCTTTAAGAGTGTCAACGAGAGAGAGAGGCCCAAAAAGGGTGGTTTGAGTCTTGGTTCACACAGTCCCTCTGGTTAACTATGCTTTCATCATCCCAGGCCTGTCCATTAATAATCCTCATATTATTGCTAACTGTAGGACCCTGTTGGCTCAACCATGTAGTTTCCTTTCTCAAAGCTCAAATTGGACAATTTAAACTTATGGTAATCAGACAACAATATACCCCACTAGGAGACATAAAATGTGACACCCTTCAATGATCACTTTCATGATTAAAAGTAACCAGAAGAAGAATTGGGGAATAAAAAGTTAATAAAATAGGTACTTGTCACTTCCTATTTTTCTGTATGCTTAATAAAACACTGTTGAAATCTTGAGAACTGTTTGCTAATCTTGTTCCCAGAATGTGCTGTCCCCAACTGCCAAACTGCAGAATGTACTCCATCATCCCATTGAAAGCAAACTGCCCACTCTCCCTGACGCATCAATAAATTTCCCTCCCTGCCCTCTCCACGGAAAGTATATAAGCTCTGTTTAAGCTGTTCTCAGGACTCTCTGCTCTATTCAAGTGAGCTCTGAGCCCCAGCATGCTGGACCCTCAATAAACCCTTTGTTGTTGCATGAGACAGTCTCTTGGTGGTCTCTTCCTCCTATGCCTGCCCGACCATTACAATATTCCAACTCTAAATTCTTATAAATATCTCAGGTTCCCAATACCATTATTCATCCAGCAGAATAATTCCTAACCCATATCAAACATGTTATTAAACATAACCATACACTCTTCCCTCAATCTAACTTTACAGAAGAGCAGGCACAGTGTTGGTATTACAATACAGGAATGTAGGGGATTGTTCATCTGCTGAGAACCTCAAAGATCCATGCAGATATGATCACTGGAGAAGACGTAGGCAGCTATGAAGGACCTGAGAGAGCAAAAGTCATCTTCCATGGAAAACAACCTGGTCAGTATGAAGGGTTGTGTCTGAATCAGGCTCTCAAATTTTAATGTAGAGAAGATGGACCAAACCAGGCCTGTTTGGAGAGTTGTTCCCGGGTGCCTATGGTTGATATACCATTCTAACTTGTGAAACTGTCACAGGTAGTAGGGGCAGCCTGCATCTCATGGGACCCTTGGAAGCAAATGTTAGGACAAAGTGGTTGCCAAGGCAGTGACCTCATTCAGTTCCTGAAGGAATTGACCTCACCTCACTTCCTTGTTGATGGAACTATCTGAACTTGGGATCCAGGAAGCCAGGCACACAGAGCCAGTCCCAGTCCCAGTCCCAGTGGTCTCACTTGTTTGGATTTACCAAAGACAGAGTCAGTCTTTCTTGGTACCTACTGATGTGAGGATGGCAAAATGCCAAGAGAGCTCTGAAGAGGGGCCTTTCCTGAGAAAAAGGTAGTTGCTCAATGCTGGCTCCTGACAACTTTACAGAGTTGGCTAAGGAGTACAGATCTGAGAGAGAACATGCCATTTAAAGGGAACATACTGTGGCCCACTAGTCAGAGGACACTCCAAATAGTCTCAGAATTACTTAGGGAAAGGAGGTGCCTTTATGGGTGTAGGTGTAGGTTTGTGGTTTTCACTTGTTCTGAGAATAGGTATCAAAGGCGGTTTGTTTGGATTGAGTGAACTCTTTCTGGTAAGTACTTTGACAAGCCGAGTGTTTTTATGTCTGTATATAAAACGGTGTTTGTGGTTGTAGACATAAGAAGAGAGAATGCATCAATGGATGTGTCCTGTCTAGTAGAAAGCTTGCCAGCCTTCATACTGCCCAATTTATGAATGGACTGCTGCTTGACTTATGGATGGGCAACATCTGCTATCCTCCAAAGTTCCTGTTTTCTTCCTGAATTCTGGCCTCTCTAAAGAATAGGCTCATGCTTTGGTGTCCAAGATATGTACCACCTCCAAGCTCTGTGACATGGACATGTACTGGATACCTGAAGGGAATGACGAGCTTCTTAGAAAACTCAGATATCAGTATGACCAGTAAAGTCTCAGTGGAGAAAGCCTGCTTTGTGCCTTTTGCTTACCTATTGTTTTATTGCCCTGAAAGTCAGGAAGGTCTCTGCCTCAGGCCTCCCCTTTGTGAAGCCTGAAGAAAAGAGTTCTCAAATTGAAATGAATGGGCATCACCTGTGGCTCTGTGCTTAATTGCTTTGGAAAGGGATGTGTCTGAATCAGCCTCTTGGCACTGTGTGAGGCTGTGGCTTAGATTCTCAGCACTAGATGGATCCAAAGAAATATCTCATGTGTGCATCCAATACAAAAATGGCTAAAAGAGCAGATATTGTAGATGAAGTCTCTCGCCTTCCTATGTAAAGTTCCTGACCTCCATTAAGTGAGAATAGTGATACTTTGGGTCAAATGAGATATTTAAAGCCCTGTAGAGGCTAGCCTATAGGTGCATGTGTTTTCTCATGATTCCAATTCACATAAAGAATCTAAACCGCACAGTAATTAGGCCTCAAATTGGAGAAGCAAAGCAGCATTAACGGCATGCCTATTTGATCACTCTTGGTTAACAGGAAGGGTGTCTAGGCCACACAGACTTTAGGAAAATGAGGGAAAAAGGGAGCTTATTTTGGACACTGTTGTGGGCTGCGCCCCTCATGGAAACCTGCTACCAGAGGTAATGATTAGTGTCTATATGGAAGAAGATGAGGGCCATGTGGGAGTGTTTTGGTTTTAATTGTGGACATTTGTATCGTGGTTGGAAGAGATAACTGGGTCCACCTGGGCTTGAACTCTGGTGTGACTCCCATTAGAGACTGAGTTCTGGAACTGACCTCAGAGCAGTATTGCCATGAATTTTGTCGGGATTTTATTAGGCCACGCATGAGAGTGACCCTTGGAAACTGAGATCTAAGGCCAGTGTGGATTTCCACAGAGCACTGGGAATCTCAGCCAGGATATAACATGATTTTATTTTTAAAGACTTGGCAGCCATAGTTGAGAGTCAAAACACACATGGAACTCACATTGTAGACCTCAATGGGTCTGGCTTCATGTGACCTTTTGGCCACTCTTTGGGAAGACTTACCTGTGAGAGTTCTTCAGAGCATTCATTGAAATCAGCTTCCTCACCATTTAATGGTTCCTGAATTAATTGAAACCCATAGTGCATCCAACTTCATCCTTGAAAAATGGCTAGATAAATACCATGAAATTTTTGAAATTCCCATGACCAGGTGGCACTGGAGAAACTTTGGATGTCCTGTTGCTGATCATGAGTATACCAGACGGTGCCTTGATTGACTGGGTTTCATGAAAATGGTGTAGATCAGATATGCCAGTAAGTTGGAGCCTGCTGAGCAGTGGGCCTAGAGCAATGTTGGGCAGGTGTGTGACACAAAATATGCGCTGGGGCCATTTCGATCTTCCATTGGCTTCCAAATGCCTTGTGACTGACAGGATGCAGCCAGCAGACCCTTATTTGTAAAGGCATCTTGTTATATGGAGAGTTTTGACCCTGTCCCTTACTTTTGGAAACTCCTCTACCACCTCCAAGTTTGTGAACTCCTGATCATATTCCATTCCAGATTTGTATTCTCAGAATTCCTAACTCTTTTTCCCTAATTGTGTCTTACTTGGGGTGAAAATATTGTCAAGGCATTGTTCTGGATGAGAGTGGGAAAAATTTTGTGTAGCACATATTTGCATACACATTGGATTCATTTTCCAATTTTCCATTCAGAATACTAAATCCCTGACACTAACATATACCCTATTAGACTCTGACTACTAATCCTAATATGGTGGAGTAAAATAACCCAAACGGAATAGAAATACAAGCAGTTCAGAGAAGGCATGGTGTGTAGTTGGAATTGTCTTTTGCATTATATTGGGTAGAAGGTATAAACTAGTTAATTTTTTATTGAAAGAGTTCTCCATGTGTTTTTAAAGTAAACAAATGTATGAATTCGTGTCTCCCTTTCTCCGTAGCATATTCAGCACATGTATTTTTATATGCACATACAGAATCCTACCTGGTACCACTCGTACAATCTTGTGAGGTGGCTTACTTGGCAGATACAAATTGCGTGAAGACATCACAGCTCCTAAACACTGTTGGAACAGAAAATTAAACCTATGGGAGAGCTTCCTAGATGAACAACATTATACATAAATCCATGTTTAGTAAAATGAATACTTTTGCATCTGTGGATGATTTATATTTCATGGTGAATTTCGATTGGCATATATATATTGCTACTTGTTAATGTCTGTGTGTGTATATATATATATATATATATATATATATATATATATATATAGTCTCCAGATTTTTCAAAATATGAAATATATGTGTCTTATTACACACTTCCTAAATTCATTCATATTCATGTATGTGGATTTATAATCAAATTTTCACATGATTATTCTCAGAAATATTCATCCACCTGAAATACATATTTTTTCCTACTAGTGAAAACTAACTTCAGTGAATGTTGCATACAAATCCTAATATTTCTACAGTAACTGACCCAGTTTAACATCAATGCGAGTAGATTCCAATGGGACATGCTGTGTGTTTTGACGTTCATTTTTATTCAACACTGGTACATTATGATTTCTTCAGTTTATGCACATCATAGGATATATTTTTCATCCACAGTTTCGCAAATTTATAGGCATTTGTTTCACTTTCAATCAATTACTTCTTCTGAACACATGTATTCATCCATGTTTCTTGACTGGTCTTTTCATGAGACTTCGTTACAAAACACATTATTTTCAATTTTCATAATCATTTTTGAAGCGAAACTCAGACACCGTTCATGATAAACAATAACACTAATATTAACAATAGATGTATAACTGGTTGGAATGAATGATTTTATATCAATATAAGATATCTTAAATATTTTCAGATATCAATTCCATCCATTATTTAAAGTGGAATCAGCTATATTATTTATTCACAGTGTGGTCAATTCATGCATTATCTCTATATTCATAGACACAGGGCACACCTCTTTGTACAACCAATACTTATGTATATGTCTTCTAAATATTACTGCCAGAAATGGTGTAAGAAATACTCATGTCACCAGATCTACATACACATTTTATCACAGTAATATTCGGGACACAAAAAGTAAATGTCACACTTATGATTGTACCGGAGTCTGAATGGAAAGTGAACATGGATTACTAAAAACATTCCTGTCCATGTTGCCTAATCCTCTCAATTATCAATCCTGTTGGTGACTACATATTTGTTTCTTCCAAAGATTATATATTCAAACTCTACCCTGTTGAAAATGCCTAATCATATCACTCACTTTATACTTTGCCTGATTTCATTATGTCTCTATTGATATGTGGTTTCCTACATATTTTCCCCAGTTCATCATTGTGACTGACCCTTCACATAAAGTTATGTTTACTTTCACTCTCTAACCAAAACACTATTGCGATAGAACATATATTCCAAATCCTATATTGACACTTCTTCCTAAACCTACTATCTACCTAATGCTACCGACTATCCGTTTTTGACTGGATGTTCTCTTCGACATTCAATCATCCAAGGTACAAGGTTCTATGCCATTATATATCTATTTTTCTGAGACATCTGTGCACAATGTAAATCAAAGTTAAGTATCCCAATCAAGGGCCCAATGCCCTCTAGGCTTCAAAATTACCTAGATTTCTGTTATTATTCATATATTTAACCTCTATATTTTTATAAATATCGCAGGTTCCCAATACCATTATTCATCCCGCAGAATGATTCCTAACCCAATTCAAACATTTTATTAACCCTAAGAATACACTGTTCCCTCAATCTAAATTTAATGAAAAGCAGGGACAGAGTTGGTCTTACAATACAGGAATGTAGGGGATCTTCCACCTGCTGAGAACTTCAAAGATCCATGTAGAAATGAACCCTGGAGAAGATATAGTCATCTATGAAGGACCTGAGAGAGCAAAAGTCACCTTCCATGTCAAACACCCTGGTCAGGATGAAGGGATGTGTCTGAATCAGCCTCTCTCTTCTTAATGTAGAGGAGAAGGACCAAACCAGGCCTGTGTGGATAGCTATTCCCGGGTTCCTAAGGTTGACATACCTTTCTAACTTGTGAACATTTCAGAGGAAGTAGGCGAACCCTCCATCTAATGGGACACTTGGAAGCAACTATTAGGACAAAATGGTTTACAAGACAGTGAATTCATTCAGTTCCTGAAGGAAGTGACCTCACCTCACTTCCTTGGTGATGGATCTCTCTGAACTTGTGATCCTGGAAGCCAGGCACACAGAGCCAGTCCCAGTCCCAGTCCCAGTGGGCTCACTTGCTTGGATTTACCAAAGACAGAGTCAGTCTTTCTATGTTCCTACTGATATTATGATGCCAAAAGCAAGGAGAGCTCTGAAGAGGGACCTTTCCTGAGAAAGCAGGTAGTGGCTCAAAATTCCCTTCTGACAACTTAAAAGAGTTGGCCAAGTAGACCAGATCTGAGACAGGACAGGACATTTCGGGGGAACATTGTATGGCCCACCAGTCAGAGGACACTCCGTAGAGTCACAGACCTACTTGAGGGAAGGAGGTGACTTTGTGGGTGTGGTTGTGGGTTTATGATTTTGTCTCATCTTCTGAGAATAGGTAGGAAAGGCGGTTAGTTTTTTTTTTTTTTTTTGGAGTGTACTGTTTCTAGTAAGTCGTTTGACAAGGCGAGTGTTTCTATGTCTGTGTATTCCACTGTGTCCGTGGTTGTATACATTAGAAACGAGAATGCATCAATGTATTTGTCCTGTCTAGTAGAAAGCTTCCCAGCATTCAACCTGCCCAATTTATGAATGGGTTGCGGCTTTCCTTAAGAATGGGCAACACCTACTATCTTCCTAATTACCAATTTTCTTCCTGAATTCTTTCCAATCTCCAGAATTGGCTCATGTTTTTTTGTCCAAGATATGTACCACCTCCAAGCTCTGTGACATGGCCATGTACTGGATATCTGCAGGGAATGGCGAGCATCTCAGAAAACTCAGATATCAGTGTGACCAGTAAAGTATCAGTGGAGAAACCCTGCTTTGGGCCTTTTGCTTACATAATGTTCTGTTGTCCTTAATTTCAAGAAGTTCTTTGCCTCAGGCCACCCCTTTGTGAAGCCTGAGGAAAACAGTTTTCAAATGGAAATGAATGGGCATCACCTGTGGCCCTTTGCTTTATTGCTTTGGAAAGGGATGTGTGTGATTTAGCCTCTTGGCCCTGTGTGAGGCTGTGGCTTAGATTCTCAGCACCTGATGGATCTAAAGAAAGATCCCATGTGTGCATCCAAAACCAAAATGGCCAAAAGAGCAGTCCTTGTGGATGACGTCTCGCCTTCCTCTGTGAGGTTCCTGACTTCCATCAATAGGGATCCTTTTGGTCAGAGGAGTTCTCCAAAGCCCTGCAGAGGTGCTTGGGTTTTCTCATGACTCCAATTCACATAAAGAATCTTAACCTCTGAGTCAGTTGGCCTCAAAGTAGAGAAGCGGTGTAGTCTTCACAGCATGCCTATTTCATCACGCCTGGTTCACAGAAAGTATGTCCAGGCCACCCTGACTTTAGCAAATGAGTGGCAAGGGAGCTTATTTTGGACACTGTCTTGGACTGCGCTCCTCATGAAAACCTCCAGTCAGAGGTTATGATGAGTGTCTATATGGAAGAAAATGAGGGCCATGTCGAAGTGTTTTGGTTTTAATTGTGGTCATTTGTGTGTCAGTTGGAAGAGATAACTGTGTTCACCTGGGCTTGAACTCTTGTGTGATTCCACTTAGAGACTGCTTTCTGGAACTGACCTCAGTGAAGTATTGCCATGAATTGTTTTGAGATTTTAGGAGGCCACGCATGAGATTCGCTCTTGTTATCTGTGATCTAGGCCCAGGGTGGCTTTGCACAGAAAACTGGGAATCTTTGCAAGGATATCACATGATTTTATTCTGAAAGACTTGGCAGCCATCATTGAGAGTCAAAACACACATGGACCTAACATTGTAGACCTCAATGGGCCTTGCTTATGTTACCATTTGGCCTCTGTTTCTGTAGCCTTGCCTATGAGAGTTCTCTAGAGCTTTCATTGAAATGAGCTTCCTCACCATTTAATGGTTCCTGAATTAATTGAAACCCAGAGTGTCTCAAATTCATTTTTGAAAAATGGCTAGATAAATACCATGCAAGTTTTGAAATTCCCATGACCAGGTGGCACTGGAGAACCTTTGGATATCTGGTTCCTGATCATGAGTGTACCAGACAATGCCTTGATTGACTGGGTTTCATGAAAATGGAGTAGAACAGTGATGCCTGTAAGTTGGAGCCTGCTGAGTAGTGGGCCTAGAGCTGTGGTGTGAAGGTGTGTGATAAACATCTGTGGTGGGGCCATGTGAATATGTCTTTGACTTCCAAATGGCTTGTGACTGACATGCTGCTGCCAGCAGACCCTTATATGTAAAGGCATCTTATTATATAGAGGGGTTTCAGGGCAATGTTCAGAATCAGGTTGCTCTTGTCAAGGGGGCAAGCTATGTGGGATAGAAGCCTGGTTGGTGCATTCTCCTGTAAACCCTGACCCACCACACCTGACAGAACTCCCTCCAGCACTGTGTCCCTGATTAACTCCTTGTATTTTTTGAAGCAACACCAAACTACGAGTGCAGCAGCCAGAAACACCACGAAAAGTGGAGGATGACCAAATGACTTCACAGTCCACGCGGGCAGACACTTAGACCCAGGTGGCCAAAGTTTGCCGACAAAGATAGAATTCATCACTGCTGCCTAATGTTCATTGGAAAACAAGAAACCATGTCCTCCAGGTCACATAGATGCCATTCCAGATTTGATGGTCTCACTACAAAGGAAGCTAAATATCCTGACAACAACATATACTTTAAGTGCCCAAACTCAGAGGCAGTTTGTCAAGAAGTCTTTAGGCCAAAAGAACTTCATGTTTGTGGAGTGTTTACCCTATCCCTTACTTTTGGATACTCCTCTCCCAACTCCAAGGTTGTGAACTCCTGAGCATTTTCCATTCCGGATATGTATTCACAAATTTTCTAACTCTTCTTCTCTAATTGTGTCTTACTTGTGGTGAAGGAAATGTCAAGGCATTGTTCTGGATCAGAGTGGGGAGATTTTTGTGTAGCACATATTTGAATACACATGAGATTAATTTTCCTATTTTTCATTCGAAATTCTGAATCCCTGACACTTACCCATACCCTACTAGACTCTCACTACTAATCCTAATATGATGGAGAAAAATAACCCAATCAAAATAGAAATACAACCAGTTCAGAGGAGGCCTGTTGTATAGTTGGACTTGCCTTTTGCATGATAAAGGGTAGGTGTTACAAATCTAGTCAATTTTTAAATGAAAAAGGTCTCCATGTGTTTTTAAAGTTAACAAATATGTGAATTCTTGTTTCCCTTTCTCTGAAGCCTATTCAGAACATGTATTTTTAATGCACATATTGAATCCTACCTGGTATCACACTTATATTTTTGTGAGGTGGATGACATGGCAGATACAAATTGTGAGAAGAGATCACTCCTCCTAAACACTGTTGGAACTGAAAATTCAACCTATGGGTGAGCTTCCTAGTTGAACAACATTTTACTTAAATCCATGTTTAGTAAAATAAATATTTTTGCTTCAATGGATGATATATATTTCATGATGAATTTCTATTGGCATATATATTGCCAGTTTTTAATGTCTCTGTGTGTGTTTTTTGTATATATATATATATATATATATATATATATATATATATATATATATATATTCTCCAGGTTCTTCAAAACATGAAATATATGTGTCTTTTATACACTCCATAAATTTATTCATGTTCATGTACTTGGATTTATAATCAACTTTTCAGAAGATTATTCCAGAAATATTCATCCACCTGAAATTCATATTTGTTACCTAGTACTGAAAGCTAACTTCAGTGAACGGTGCACACAAATCCTAATATTTTATAGTAACTGACCCAGTTTAATATCAAAGCAAGTTGATTCCTATGGGACATGTTATGTATTTTGACGTTTATTTCTATTCAACACTGGTAAATTACTATTTCTTCTTTTTTTGCACATCATAGGATATATATTTAATCCAAAAGTTCTCAAATTTACAGGTATTTGTTTCACTTTCAATCACTTCCTGCTTCAGAACACACGTATTCCTGCAGGTTACTTGACTGGTCTTATCATGAAACTTCTTTCCAAACACATTATTTTTGATTTTCATAATGATTTTTGAAGCAAAATATACACAATTTTCATGATTATCCATAACCCTAATATTTCCATTAGATGTATAAATGGTTGTAATGAATGTATGTGTATCAATATAAGATTTCATGTATATTTTCAGATATCAATTCATTCCATTATTTAAAGTTGGAACCAGTTATATTTTTAATTCTCAGTATGGTCTCTTCATGCATTATCTCAATATTCATAAACACATGGTACACCCATTTGTACCCCCAATACTAATTTATGCATCTTCAAAATATTGCTCCCAGAAACAGTGGAAGAAATACTCCACCTGATCTACATATACATTTTATCACTGTAATAATCTGGACACAAAATGCAAAGTTCACCTTTATGATTGTACCAAAGCCTAAATGGAAATTGACCATGGATTACTAAAACATCTATGTCTAAATTGCCTAATGCTCTCAAATGTCAATCTATTTGTGACTCCATATTTATTTTTCCCTAAGATTATACAGTCAAGTTCAACCCTGTTGAAAATGTCTAATATTATCACTCACTTTGTACTATACCTGATTTCCTAATGTCTCTATTGATATCTGCTTTGCTACATATTTTCCCCAGTTCATCATTGTGAGTGACCCTACACATGTGCTGATATTGCATTCACTCTCTAACCGAAACCCTATTGTTAAAGAACTTTTGGTCCAAAGTCTATACTCGCCCTCATTTCAACACCTACCGACTATCTTCCTGATCCTACAGACTATCCCCGTTTGATTGGATGTTCTCTTCTACATTCAATCATCCAAGGTACAAGGTCCTATTTCATTGTATATCGATTTATCTGAGACATCTGTGCATAACATAATTCAATGCTAAGTATCCCAATCAAAGGCCCAATGCCCTTCTGGGCTTCAAATCTTACCTAGATTTCTGTTTTCATACTTATATTTCACCTATATATTCTTAAAAATGTCACAGGTTTCCAATACCATTATTAATTGAGCGGAATGATTCCTAACCCAAATCAAACATGTTATTAACCTTAACCATACACTGATCCCTCAATCTAACTTTTCAGAAGAGCAGGGACAGAGTTGGTCTCAAAATACAGGCATGTAGGGGATTCTCCACCTGCTGAGAACCTAAAAGGCCCATGCAGAAATGATCCATGGAGAAGATGTAGGCAGCTATGAAGGACCTGAGAGAGCAAAAGACATCTTCCATGGTGAATAACCTGGTCAGGATAAAGGGTTGTGTCTGAATCAGCCTCTCTTTTTTTCATATAGATAAGATGGACCAAAACAGGCCTATGTGGAGAGCTGTCCCTAGGTGCCTATGGTTGATATACCATTCTAACCTGTGAAAGTATCACAGGAAGTAGGGGCAGCCTCCATATCATGGGACCTTTGGAAGCAACTGTGAAGGCAAAGAGGTTGCCAAGATAGTGACCTCATTCAGTTCCTGAAGGAAGTGACCTCATCACACTTCTTTGGTGATGGAACTGTCTGAACTTGGTATCCAGGAAGCCAGGCACTCAGAGCCAGTCACAGTCCCATTCCCGGGGTCTCAATTTTTTTGATTTACCAAGGAGAGAGTCAGAGTTTCTTGGTAACTACTGATGTGTGAATGGCCAAATGCCAGGAAAGCTCTGAAGAGGGGCCTTTTCTGAGAAAGAAGGTAGTGGCTCACCACTGGCTCCTGAAAACTTCACAGAGTTGGACAAGGAGACCAGATCCGAGAAAGGACAGGCCATTTCAGTGGAACATAGTATGACCCACCAGTCATAGGACACTCTGGATAGTCACAGTCCTACTTGGGGGAAGGAGGTGCCTTTGTATGTGTGTGTGTGTTTGTGGTTTTGTCTCATGTTCTGAGAATAGGTAGTAGCGGCTGTTTGTTTGGTTTTGAGTGAACTGTTTCTAGTAAGTCATTTGACAAGGCGAGTGTTTCTATGTCTCTGAATCCCACTGTGTCCGTGGTTGTAGACAGTTGAAAAGAGAATGGATCAATGGATTTGTGTTGTCTAGTAGAACGCATCCCAGCATGTATCCTGCCAAATTTATTAATGGTCTGAGGCTTTCCTTATCGATGGGCAACACCTGCTATCTTTCTAAGTTCCTGTTTTCTTCCTGAATTCTGGCCAATATCCAGAATAGGCTCATGGTTTTCTCTCCAAGATATGTACTACCTCCAAGCTCTGTGACATGGCCATGTACTGGATAGCTGAAGGGAATGGAGAGCATCTCAGAATACTCAGATATCAGAGTGACCATTTAAGTCTCATTGGAGAAACCCTGCTTTGGGCCTTTTGCTTACCTATTGTTCTGTTGACCTGAATGTCAGCAAGGTCTTTGCCTCAGGCCATCTCTTTTTGAAACCTGAAGAAAACAGTTTTCAAATGGAAATGAATGGACATCCTCTGTGGCTCTTTTCTTAATTTCTTTGGAAGGAGATGTGTCTGATTCAGCCTTTTGGCCCTTTGTCAGTCTGTGGCTTAGATTATCAGCACCTGATGGATCTAAAGAATGATCCCATGTGTGCATTCAAACCAAACTGGCCAAAAGAGCAGTCATTATGGGTAAAGTCTCTCACCTTCCTTTGTAAGGTTCCTGACCTCCATCAAGTGAGAATAGGGATCCTTTGGGTCAATTGAGTTCTTAAAAGCCCTGCAGAGGCTAGCCCATAGGTGCTTGGGTTTTCTGATTACTCCAATTCACATAAAGAATCTAAACCCCACAGTCAGTAGGCCTCAAATTGGTGAACCGAAGTAGTATTAATGGCAGGCCTATTTGACCACTCCTGGTTCACAGGAAGGTTGTCCAGGCCACCCTGACTTTAGGCAAACCAGAGGCAAGGGAGCTTATTTTGGACACTGTCTTGGGCTGCGCCCCTCATGGAAACCTTTAGCCAGAGGATATGATGAGTGTCAATATGGAAGAATATGAGGGCCATGTGGGAGTGTTTTGGTTTTAATTGTGGTCATTTGCGTGGCAGTTGGAAGAGATGACTTGTAAGATTCCAGCAGACGTCGGAGGAAGAGACTACCAAGAGACTGGCTCATGCAACAGCAATGGGGATTTATTGAGGATCCAATTCAGTTCGCTGGGGCTCTGTGCTCACTCAACAAGCAACAGCGGCCCAGATCCCCGAGAAGAGGTTAAGCAGTGCTTCAGGACACTTTTTGGGTAGGCAGAGGCTTTGTATATATCAGAGGAAATCATCTTGATCAGCCGGAAAAGCGAACAACAACTCTCAAACTTGATTAGCACATTCATTGGTGGAATCAGGTCGCGCGGGGGTGATAGGTCGATCCTAAGGAGGGGGGTACATTCAAACTGATTGGTTTGGGCCCTGATATGCTTAGGTGCCAAGCTGCACAGGGTCCTAGATTATTAAACAACTGGATGGTCAGGGGGAATATTTAATGGGCAGTGAAAGGAATTGTCCTAACAGCTACAGGAATTTCAGGTTTTAGGTTTAGCATGGGAACTTAACAATACCTGGTCCTTTACATTTTAACTCAGGCTTTGCAGCTTAGAAACTTTACAACACCCGCTATTTTACACTTTAACTTCAATTTCTTTTACCCTAACAGACTGGGTCCACCTGGGTGTGAACTCTGGTGTGATTCCCCTTAGACACTGAGTTCTGGAACTGAACTCAGAGAAGAGGTGTCATGAATTGTGTTGGGATTATAAGAGGCCACACATGAGAGTTGCCCTTGGAAACTGAGATCTAGGCCCAGGGTGGCTTTCCACAGAGCATTGGAAATTTCAGCCAGGATATCACATGATTTTATTCTGAATGACTTGGCAGCCATAGTTGAGAGTCAAAACACACATGAACCTCACACTGTAGACCTCAATGGGCCTGGTTTCATGTGACCTTTTGGCCACTCTTTGAGAAGCCTTGTCTGTGAGAGTTCTATAGAGATTTCATTGAAATCAGCTTTCTCAAAATTCAAAGGTTCCTGAATGAATTGAAACCCACAGTGCCTCCAACTTCATCCTTGAAAAATGGCTAGATAAATACCATGAAATTTTTGAAATTCCCAGAACCAGGTACCACTGGAGAAAGTTTGGATGTCCGGTTTCTGATCATGAGTATAACAGACAGTGCCTTGATTCACTGGGTTTCATGCAAATGGTGTAGAACAGAGATGCCAGTAAGTTCGAGCCTTCTGAGTAGTGGGCCTAGAGCAGTGGAGGGCAGGTGTGTGATAAAACATCTGTGGTGGGGCCATGGGGATCTTCCATTGTCTTCCAAATGGCTTGTGACTGACATGGTGCAGCCAGCAGACCCTTATATGTAAAGGCATCTTGTTATTTGGAGAGGTTTCAGGGCAATGTTCAGAATCAGGATGCTATGGTCAAGGGAAAAGCTATGTGGGATAGAAGCATGGTTGGTGCATTCTCTTGCAGACCCTTACCCACCACAGGTGACAGAACTCCCTCCAGCACTGTACCAGGTGAACTACTTGTATTTCGTGAAGCAAATAACAAACTCCCAGGGCAGCAGTAAGAAATACCACGAAAAGTGGAGGATGACCAAATGGCTTCACAGTCCAAACAGAGAGAAACTTAGCCCCCAGTGGACACTGTTAACCTACATAGAGAGAAATCAGCACTGCTGCCTCATGTTCAGTGGAAAATAAGAAACTATGTCCTCCAGGTCACATACATGCACACCCAGCTTTGATGGTCTCACTACAAAGGAAGCTCCTGACAAATACTTATATTTCAAGTGCGCAACCTCAGAGGCAGTTTCTCAAGAAGTCTTTAGGCCAGCAGAGCTCCATGTTTGTTGAGTGTTTACCCTGTCCCTTACTTTTGGAAACTCCTCTACCACCTCCAAGGTTGTGAACTCCTGAGCGTATTCCATTCCAGATATGTATTCACAGAATTTTTAACTCTTCTCCTCTAATTGTGTCTTACTTCATGAGAGGGTAATGTCAAGGCATTTTTCTGTATGAGAGTTCAAAAATTTGTGTGCAGCATTTATTTGAAATACTGAATCCCTGACATTAACCCATATCCTAATAGACTCTGACTACTAATCCTAATATGATGGAGAAAAATAACTCAAACAAAATAGAAATACAAGCATTTCATAGGAGGCATGGTGTATAGTTGGACTTGCCTTTTGCATTATATAGGGTAGGAGTAATAAATCTAGTCAATTTTTAATTGAAATAGTTTTCCATGTGTTTTTAAAGTTAACAAATATGTAAATTACTGTCTCCCATTCTCTCTAGCTTATTCAGAACATGTGTTTTTATATGCACATATAGAATCCTACCTGGTTATCACACATACAGTCTCATGAGGTGGCTGATTGGCAGATACAAATTGTGAGAAATGACCACTCCTCGTAAACGCTGTTGGAACTGAAAATACAACCCATGGGTGAGCTTCCTATTTGAACAACCTTATACAAAAATCCATGTTCAGTGAAATTAATATTTTTGGATCTGATGATGATATATATTTCACGATAAATTTCGATTGGCATATATATTGCAATTTTTAATGTCTCTCTGAGTGTGAGTGTGTATATATATATGTATATATATATATATATATATATATATATATATATATATATATATATGCACTCTGTCTAGATTTTTCAAAATATGAAACATGTGTCTTATTGTAGACTCCCTAAATTCATTTATATTCATGTATGTGGATTTATAATCAACTTTTCACAAGATTATTCTCAGAAATACTCATCCACCTAAAATACATACTTGTTTCCTAGTACTGAAAACTAACTTCGTTGAATGGTGCATACATATCCTAACATTTCTACAGTAACTTACCCTGTTTAACATCAATTCAAGTAGATTACTATAAGACATGATGTGTATTTTGAAGTTCATTTTTATTCAACACTGGTACATTGCTATTTCTTCAGTTTATGCACATCATAGGATACATATTTCATCCACAAGTTAGCAAATTGATAGGCATTTGTTTCACTTTCAGTCACTTCCTGCTTCAGAACACATGTATTTCTCCATGTTTCTTGACTGATATTTTCATGAGACTTCTTTCAAAACACATTATTTTCGATTTCCGTAATCACTTTTGAAGCAAAACCCACACACCTTTCATGATAACCCATAACCCTAATATTACCATTAGATGTATAACTCGTTGGAATGAATGACTGTATATTAATATTAGATTTCTTATATATTTTCAGATATCAATTCAATCCATTATTTAAAGTGGAACCAGTTATATTATTTATTCACATGATGGTCAATTGATGCATTATCAATATATTCTATGACACAGGGTATACCCTTTGTACCCCCAATACTAATTTATATTTCTTCAAAATAGTGCTCCCAGAAATGGTGGAAGAAATACCCATGTCACCTGATCTACATATACATTTTATCACAGTAATATTCTGGACACATAAAACAAAGGTCACTCCTATGATTGTACCAAAGCCTAAATGGAAAATGAGCATGGATTACTAAATGCACCCATGTCCAGGTTGCCTAATGCTCTCAAATGTCAATCCTATTGGTGACTACATATTTGTTTCTTTCTAACATTATATATCCAAACTCAACCCTGTTGAAAATGTCTAGTCCTATGACTCAGTTTATACTTTGCCTAATTTCCTAATGTCTCTATTAATATCTGCTTTCCTCCATATTTTCCCCAGTTCATCATCGTGACTGACTCTTCACATGTGCTAACATTTACATTCACTCTCAACTGAAACCATATTGCTAAAGAACTTTTGGTCCAGATCCTATACTCACTCTTCTTCCTAAACTACTATCTCCTGTTCCTACCGAGTATTCCTTTTTGACTTGATGTTCTCTTCTACATTCAATCATTCAAGGTACATGGTCCTATGCCATTGTATATCGATTTATCTGAGACATCTGTTCAGAACGTTTTTCAACGCTAAGTATCCCAATCAAGTTCCCATGCCCTTCTCGGCTTCAAATCTTAACTAGATTTCTGTTTTCATACTTATATTTCACCTATATATTCTTGTAAATATCGAAGGTTCCCAATACTGTTATTCAACCCTCAGAATGATTCCTCACCCAAATCGAACCTGTTATTCACCCTAATCATACACTCTTCCCTCAATCTAACTTTACAGAAGAGCAGGGAAGGAGTTGGTATTTCAATACAGGAATGTAGGCGATCTTCCACCTGTTGAGAACCTCAAATGTCCTACATAAATGACACCTGGATAAGTTGTAGGCAGCTATGAAAGACCTGAGAGAGCAAAAGTCATCTTCCATGGAAAACAACCTGGTCAGGATGTAGGGATATGTATGAATCAGCCTCTCTCTTATTAATGTAGAGAAGATGGACCAAACCAGGCCTGTGTGGAGAGCTGTTCCTGTGTGCCTATAGTTGATATACCATTCTAACTTGTGAAAGTGTCACAGGAAGCAGGGGCAGCCTCCATCTCATGGGACCCTTGGAGTCAACTCTTAGGACAAAGTGGTTGCCAAGGCAGTGAACTCATTCAATTCCTGAAGGAAGTGACTTACCTCACTTCCGTGGTGATCAAACTCTCTGAACTTAGATCCAGTAAGCCAGGCACCCAGAGCCAGTCCAAGTCCCAGTCTCAGTGGTCTCACTTGTTTTGATTTTCCAAGGATAGAGTCAATCTTTCTTGATACCTACTGATGTGGGAATGGCCAAATAACAGGAAAGCTCTCAAGAGGGGCCTTTTCTGAGCAAGCAGGTAGGGGCTCACCCATGGCTTCTGACAAGTTCACAGAGTTGACCAAGGAGACCTAATCTCATACAGGACAGGCCATCTCAGGGGAACATAGTGTGGCCCACCAGTCAGAGGACACTCCGGATACTCACAGACCCATTTGAGGGAAGGAGGTGCCTTTGTTGTGTGGGTGTGGTTTTTTGGTTTGTCTCATATTCTGAGAATATGTAGGAAAGGTGATTTGTTTGGTTTGTAGTGAACTGTTTTTAATAAGTCATTTGACAAGGCGACTGTTTCTATGTCTGTATATCGCGGTTGTAGACATTAGAAAAGAGAATGATTCAATGGATGTGTCCTGTCTGGTAGAAAGCTTCCCAGCATTCATCCTGCCCGATTTATGTATGGACTTTGGCTTGCCTTATCGATGGGCAACACCTGCTAATTTCCTAAGTTGCTGTTTTCTTCCTGAATTCTGGCCACTCTCCAGAAGAGGCTCATGGTTTTGTGTCCAAGATATGAATCACTTCCAAGCTCTGTGACATGGCTATGTTCTGGATAGCTGAAGTGAATGGCGAGAAGCTCAGAAAACTCAGATCACTGTGACCAGAAAAGTCTCAGTGGATAAACCCTGCTTTGGGACTTTTGCTTACATATTGTTCTGTTACCCTGAATGTCAGGAAGTTCTTTGCCTCAGGCCACCCCTTTGTGAAACCTGAAGAAAACAGTTTTCAAATGGAAATGAATGGAAATCACCTGTGGCTCTTTGCTTAATTGCTTTGGAAAGGGATGTGTCTGAATCAGCCTCTTAGCTCTGTGTGAGGCTGTTGATTAAATTCTCAGCCCCTTATGGATCTAAAGAAAGATCCCATGTGTGCATCCAAAACCAAAATGGCCGAAAGTACAGTCATTGCAGATGAAGTCTTTCGCCTTCCTCTGTAAGGTTCCTGACCTCTATAAAGTGAGAATAGGGAAGATACACCAAGCCAATTGATGTCTCCTTTTGGAAAAATTGTTCCACCAATGAGAGCATCAGCAAAATTACCCCAACACTACCACAAGTCGCTGCACCAACAGATAGTTCACAATGCATACATGTTAGTTCACAATGCATACAAGTGATACATATTCCAGGCAAGTTCTGCAAGCAGTTCAGTGATGGCTATTGCAGAAGCTGTAGATTGGTTTTATCTTTGTCTTCACCAGCACTGGATTGAAGATTGGAATTCTGGCAATAATGGCTAAAGAAAAAATTACTTACCATTCCAGAAGGCACTAAAAAACCCAATTATCTTAACAATTTACATTATCTTGAAGAGAATTATTAAATATAATGAAAAGGAAAGGTGAAAGTCAACAAACAGTTCTGCTAAACTCCTTTTTTTGTTCACATATTAAAACAATCCTCAACAGTTGTTTACCCAATTTAAATTAAACTATTTAAATCACGTGAATAAAAAAAAAATTGGATCCATTTTTTCATGAGCGCACATCATATATGATATATGGATATATGTACATTCAAACATAAAACACAAAACACAAGTGTGCACAAATAATATAATATATACAACACATAACATAATAGTAAAGGCCTTATAACTTTTTACAGGTGAAATCACCATTGGAATGTCTAAAAACTCTATAGTCAAAAAATAGAACTGATCAGCAAAACATTAACCTAGGTCTGTATGAGCTCAAAAAAAAATAAAAAATAGAACTTCATGATGTGGGAAAGGGCAATAATAAAATAGATATTGAAAAAAGCATCCTGGTTCTGTCGAAGATGTAAGGATAGCCAAACTGGAGTTTTGGATATCAGCTGTTATGAATTTGAGACAAATCATCTTCTTTTTGGTCTATAGAAATCACTTTAGTTAATTTCTCTGGAATCCATATTGCCTGCTGTTCTTCCTGTGAAAACACACAAACAGACCCCTGACTAAAGACAATCACTGGGTCAGGACTTTAGTTAATCTCTCCAAAATCCAAATCAGCTGCTGTTCTTCCTGTGGAAACACACAAACAGACGCCCGACTCCAGACAATTACTGGGTCAACACTTTTCCATTGTCCTATTAGAATATCCTTCCAAAGTACCTTGGGCTTATGCACATTTTTTGGAAACATATGCCTTTCCACAGGACTAAGTCCTGATGAATCCAAGTTTAAAAAGTTTAGAGTAAAAAGCGTTAATTTAAGTTTATCTTTGGGGAATATATACCCCTTCTCAATTCCGTCTTTGTGCTTTAATAAGTACATTTTTATTGTTTGATGTGCTCTTTCAACTATGCCTTGTCCCTGTGGATTGTATGGGATTCCTGTTATATGAGTAATGCCAAATGATGAGCAAAAATGTTTAAAAGAGTTAGAAGTGTAACCGGGGGCATTATCTGTTTTTAACTGTTTTGGAATGCCCACAGTGGCAAAATTTTGTAAGCAATGAGCTATAACATCTTTAGTTTTTTTCTCCAGCATGAAGGGAGCCCATTAAAAATCCAGAACAAATATCAACTGTAACATGCAAATATTTTAATTTTCCAAATTCTGGCAAGTGTGTGACGTCCATCTGCCAAATATGGTTAGGTATCAATCCTCTAGAATTGACTCCAAGATTAACTTGTGGTAAAAAGGTCACACAATTTTGACATTGTTTTATAATTTGTCTAGATGTTCCTTAGTTCTTTTGAAATGCTTTTGTAAAGTATAAGCATTGACATGGAACTTTTTAAGAAAATTTATTGCTTCTTCTAGTGTAAAGAAAATATGTATGTATGTCAATTGTAGTTTTATCTGCTAAATCATTGCCCAAACTAAGGGCTTTAGGCAATCCTGTATGTGCCCTGATATGTCCTATAAAGAATGGATCTTTTCTGTCCCAGATTAGACTTTGTATAGTGGAAAGCAAACAGAAAACAGTAGAGAAACTGGAAATCCTACCAGCATCTTCAAGGGATACTATAGCATTAACTATATACTGACTATCGGAAAATAAATTAAATACAGAATCTTTAAAAATCACAAAAGCTTGTAATACTGTACTAAGCTCTACCTTGTGAGCTGATTGTTTTGGTACTAAAAATATAAAAGTTGGATCAGGTGTAACTATTGCTGTTGTACCATTATTTAACCCATCGGTGAATATATTTGGAGCATTCATGATAGGTGTTTTCTTGTCATTTTTGGAAAAATTACTGGATGCGATGACCAAAAAGACAATAAAAGATAAGATGGTAAGTGGTTATCAAATGAAACATTAGATTTACACACGATTATTGCCCAAGTATTTAACTAATTAGCTAATTCATCAATTTGATTCATAGTATATGGAGTAATAATTTTATTGGGTGAAATTCCACACACACTCTTTTTGCTGCTTTTATTCCTATGAGTATTAATTCTCCCTCAGCCTCAGGATAGCAAGTAATAATAGTGTTAGAAGAATAAGATAAATGTATACATAATAATGGACCTTCTTTCCAAAATACTCCTGTAGAAATTTTTTTTTGTTGTTAGTACAATAAATAATAAATGCAAAATTATATCAACTCTATCCAAAAGCATATTTCCCATATATGTTTCAATGATTTTTATTGCTTTTCTTGCTTCAGGTGTTAACATTCTGAGTGAATTTGGATCTCATGGTCCTTTTAGGATATCAAATAAAGGTCCCAACTCTCCTGTTGGTATACCTAGATGAGGCCTTATCCAATTTAAGTCTCCTAATAACTCTTGAAAGTCATTAATTGATTTGAGTTGATCTACTCGAATTTGAATTTTTGGTTGACTGACCATGGTTGAGGATAATAGAGCTACTAAATAATTAATTGGAAAATTTAATTGTATTTTACCTATTGCTATCTCTAGGTTATAATTTTTTAATACGTTTGTAAGTGTGGCATACCATTCTAGCAATGGGTTTTTAACTTTGTGTGCTAATAATACATCATCCATATAGTGAAAAATTTGTATTTCAGGAATTTGATTTCTAAGTGGCTGGATTACCTTGTTAACATAAATTTGACGCATAGTTGGGCTGTTAGCCATCCCTTGAGGGAGAACTTTCCACTCATATCTCTTGTCAGGACCTTCATGATTCAGTGCAGGTATAGTAAATGCAAAACTTGGAATATCCTCAGGATAAATTGGAATTGAAAATAAAACGATCTTTAATATCTACAACAAAAACATACCAAGTTTTTGGCAAAGCACACAATTGAGGAATCTCTGATTGAGCAGGTCCCATAATAACCATCCCATTATTAATGGCTCTTAAATCTTGCAATAATCTCCATTTACCAGATTTCTTTTTAAGGACAAAAATGAGAGTATTATGGGGAGACACAGAAGGTTGTATATGTCCTTCCGCTAATTGTTGTTTGACCAGGTCATGGGCTACTTGTATCTTTTCTTTAGTCAGGGGCCACTGAGGAACCCATACTGGTCTTTCTGATTTCCAAGTAATATTTATTGTCTCAGTGGCCCTTTCTGAAAATCCAACCCATATCTATCTGTTCTTTGATCTTTTTGTATTGGTGCTGCTATACCTTGTTCTTGCTTTTCTAAACTTTTTCCTTTCCTAAAATCTTGTCTAGCCATAATAGTGGGTGAATTTTGATTGATGTTATTTGTTAATGTCAAACCAAATTGATCTAGGACATCTCATCCCCATAAATTTACGGGAAGATGTTCCAATACATATGGCTGTATAGTTCCTTCACATCCTTCAGGATCCTTCCAATCTAATACTGTTGCACTTTTATGGGGATTAGTCGCCACTCCTAGGCCTCGAAGCGTTTGAGTGGCTTGTTGTAATGGCCAATGTTTTGGCCATTCTTGACGACAGATGATGCTAAGGTCTGCACCTGTATCCAGTAGCCCATTGAATTCATGTCCTTGAATATTTAGTTTTAGCATGGGGCGAGAATATAAATTTAAAGAAAGCATAGCCCAATCTACACCTGTGGAGCCTAATCCCTTGGAACCTCTTTCTACAGCATAACTGTAAAATTTATCATGTGGGCTGGGTATTATTAGTAATTGTGCTATTCTATCTCCTGGAGAAATTACTGATATACCCTTTGGAGAACTGGCTATAATTTTATTTCACCTTCATAGTCGGGATCAATTACCCCAGGACTCATCATAAGTCCTTTTAGAGTAGAAGAGCTGCATCCCAATAATAAGCCTACTGTTCTTTTGGGAAGAGGTCGTTTCACCCCTGTGGGAATGATTTGAACTCCCATCTCTGGAGTTAGTATTGATCTGGCGGAGGCACAGATGTCCAACCCTGCGCTCCCTCTGGTTTGTCTGATGAGGGATCTGATGAACAATGTGTCGTGGGCACTACACTGATGGGGTTGCTGGTTTCCTCCAGTGCTCCATATATTTGCGGTTTCGGGCCCCAGAGCATTGGGCCCCCCTCTCCATTTTTTGGCAATGGAGCCGGATGCCTTTCTTCATGATATCGTGGATAAACACCTGGTGCTTGTTTGTTTTTTGATAATGAAGTACCCTCTATGGTGGTTTGAGAATGGTATTCATTAGCCCAATGTCTCCCTCTACGTCATCGTGGCCAAATACCCGGTATTCTAGTCCTTTGATACCTAGTTTTGTTAAACCCTCCTCCTATGGGGCAATTCCTTTTAAAAAGTCCTGTTTGTTCACAATTGTAGCATGTTCTTGGCCTGTCTTCTAAAGCCTGTTTTACTAAAGATGCCACAATTTGCCCTTTTTCATTAATGTCTCTGGCATCTAAAGCCTGTTTTATTGCAGCTGCCACGACTTGCTCTTGTTCATTAATGTCTCTACCAAATTTAATAAATGTGTTTAAATCTTCATGTTTCCATGGTCTAATGATACCTCTGCAGCAATGATTCGCTTGGTCATAAGCCAGTTGTTTTAATAATGGCATTGCTTGTTCTGTATTTCCAAAAACTCTGTAGCTGTTTCAATAAGCCTATCTACAAATCCAGCGTAAGATTCATTAGCTCCTTGTATTACCTTAGATAATTGACCTTGTAAACCTCCATGTCCTTGTAAAGTCTTCAATGCCCTAACTGCCTCTACAGCAATTTGTGCGTATATGCCAGGATCATATGGAATTTGTTGTTGCTGATCCTCATAAGGTCTCTTTTCTAACAACAAATCTAGATTTCTCTGAGGATAACCAGCTGCTGCATTTCGCCTAGACATCTCTTTGCAAAATTCCTCAATGGCAACCTTCCATAATAGGTATTGACCTCCATTTAGCACAGCTTTACACATATTAGCCCAATCTGCTGGCGTCATGTTCAAGGTGTTAATGGATTCGACCAAGCTTACAATGAAGTGTGCTTGAGGACCATATGTTGTTACAGCCTCTTTTAGCTTCTTCACTATTTTGAAATTTAAAGCATGGTGAATTCGCTGCCTTCCTACCTCAAATACAGGGCATGTTAATACTTGAGATCCTGTCTCAGGATCCGAACTATCAACTGTTGGGGTTGGGGGCCTCCCAGCACATGGAGGTGGCCTTGTTAGTTGGACATTTACATCCTCTGGTGACAGAAAGGTGTTAGTAGCAGTCTCCTTTTTTTACTTTGCCCCTGATTGCTTTTTATGCTCTAAACTTGGTTCCTCTATCTTTGTCTGAACTGAAGGCTTTGGACTAAGCAAACCAGATATGAACGTCCACAATGGCAATGTGCCAACTGGCATAGTCCCTCGGCTGCTCTTTTCTAATCCTTTTAAATCTTCACCATGATGGTTCCATTGTGATATATTTAATGACTCCTCCTTCAAAAGCCATGGGCTACATTTTTGTATTGTATCAACAAATGCCCTGACTGTCCTTGATATTTCTGAGATGCCTCCTTTCTCTAACAAATTATTTAACACTCTTTAAGTTTGTTTTTTACTAATTTCTGATCCCGTATTTCTATTATAATACAACCCAACAAGATGACGCCAAACAAAACTGAGACAGAATGAATTAAAAAGGGAACAACAAAAAGTCATTATAGCCTTTCTATCCTCCTGACATGTGCATCCGTCCTTTATACCTATCTGTTCCTCAGACGTAAATAGTTTTTTCTCAGATGTGAGTGGTTTTTCTTCCGTCCCACTCATCTCCAGGAACAGGCAACTTAAAACAAAAGTGAAGCAAAACAAAGGAGTCATCTTAAAATGGCTACCCATCCTTTCACCTTGCCCACAGGGGCAAGCAGTTTACCTTATCACTTACCCTCAGTCGTTCCCCATGTGAGCCACCAAATGCTGCAGTCTGGCTGGGCATGATTCAGGAGCCACTTGTCAAAAAAAAAAAAAAAAAAAAAAAAACTAACTTTATTTTTAGAACCACACACGGCAAACAAAACAACTCCTCAGGAAAAACCCTCAGAGCCCAACTGCCACTACTGGCTTCCTTGTAAAGTCTCTCACACACACACAAGCCTCTCCACCTGCCACAATCCTACTGCTCTTGAGGCCTATTGGCTGGGTGGAGCCAAAAAAGTTCCCCAAGGAGCAGCTCCATGGTCTGAAAGGGCAGGGAAACAGCCCAATGAGCATCACCACAGAGGAGCCAATCAGCTAGATGATGCTGAGGTCGCTGTGAGCCAACAATCAGAAGGCAGCTGGAAATTTGCTGGCAGCTGGAAGTTTGCTGGGGCCCCTTCAGCTGTGGCTCTCAACAAATTCCTGTCTCATTTCTTTGTAGCCTATTCAGCACATGTATTTTTATATGCACATATAGTATCCTATCTGTTATCACATGTACATTTTTGTGAGGTGGCTGACTTGGCAGATACAAATTATGAGAAGAGATCACTCCTCCTAAACATTGTTGGAACTGAAAATTCAAAATATGGGTGAGCTTCCTAGTAGAACAACATTATACATAAATCCATTTTCAGTGAAATAAATATTTTTGCATCTGTGGATGACATATATATTTCATGATGAATTTTGATTGGAATACACACTCTACAAATTTTTCAAAATATGAAATATATGAGTCTTATTATACACTCCTTAAAATCATTCATATTCATGTATGTGGATTTATGATCAACTTTTCACAAGATAATTCTCAGAAATATTCATCAACCTGAAATACATATTTGTTACCTAGTACTGAAAGATAACTTCAGTGGATGGTGCATACAAATCCTAATATTTCTACAGTAATACCCAGTTTAATATCAATGCAAGTAGTTTCCTATGGGACATGATGTGTATTTTCCAGTTCATTTTTATTCAACAGTGGTACATTACTATTTTCTCAGTTTATGCACATCATAGGATATATATTTCATCCACAAGTTCACAAATTTATAGGCATTTGTTTCAATTTCAATCACTTCCTGCTTCAGAACACATATATTCCTCCAGATTTTTTGACTGGTCTTTTCATGAGACTTCTTTTCAAACACATTATTTTCGATTTCCATAATCACTTTTGAAGCAAAACTCACACATTCTTCTTGATAAACCATAACCCTAATATTACCGTTAGATTTATGACTGGTTATAATGAATGTATGTATATCAATTTAAGATTTCCTTTACATTTTCAGATATTAATTAAATCAATTATTTAAAGTTGGAACCAGTTACATTATTTGTTCACAGTATGGTCTATTCATGCATTATTTCTATATTCATAGACACATGGTACACCTCTTTGTTCCCCCAATAAGAATTTATATGTCTTCAAAATATTGCTCCCAGTAATGGTGGAAGAAATCCTCATGTCACCTAATCTACATATACATTTTATCACAGTAACATTCTGGACACAGAAAACAAAGGTCACTCTTATGATTGTACCAAAGCCTAAAAGGAAAGTGAGCATGCATTACTAAAAACATCCATGTCCAGGTTGCCTAATGCTCTCAAATGTAAATCCTATTGTTGACTATATATTTGTTTCTTCCTAAGATTATATATTCAATCTCAAGCCTGTTGAAAATATCTCATCCTATCCCTCACTTTAAACTTTGCCTGATTTCTTAAACTCTATTGACATCTGCTTTCCTACATATTTTCCCAAGTTCTCATTGTGACTGACTCTTCACATGTGATGATATTTACATTCACTCTCTACTTGAAAACCTATTGCTAGAGAACTTTTTGTCCAAATCCTATACTCACTCTTGTTTCTAAACCTAGCAACTATCTTCCTAATCCTATGGACTTTCTTTTTTTAATTGGATGTTCTCTTCAACATTCAATCATCCAAGGTACAAGGTCCTATGCCTTTGAATATCGATTTATCTGAGACATCTGGGCAGGACATAACTCAAAGCTAAGTAACCCACTCAAGGGCCCAATGCCCTTCTGGGCTTCAAATTGTACCTAGATTTCTGTTTTCATACTTGTATTTCACCTATATATTCTTGTAAATATCCCAGTCTCCCAATACCATTATTCATCCTTCAGAATGATTCCTAACCAAAATCGAATATGTTATTAACCCTAACCATAGACTTTTCCCTCAATCTAATTTTACACGTGAGCTGGGAGAGTGTGATCAGGAAAGTCTCAGTGGAGAAACCCTGCTTTGGGCCATTTGCTTACCTATTGTTCTGTTGCCCAGAATATCAGGAAGTTCTTTGCCTCAGGTCACCCCTTTGTGAAGCCTGAAGAAAGCTGTTTTCAAACGGAAATGAATGAGCATCACTTGCGGCTCTTTGGGTCAAATGAGTTCTTCAAGCCATGAAGAGGTGCTTGGGTTTTCTCATGACGCCAAATCACATAAAGAATCTATACCTATCAGTCAGTAGTAGTCAGTCAATATTGCTCCTAAAAATGGTGGAGAAATACTCATGTCAAATGATCTACATATATATATATATATATATATATATATATATATATATATATATATATATATATATATATATTTAATCACAGAAATATTCTGGGCACAGAATTCAAAGTTCACATTTATGATTGTACCAAAGCCTAAATGGAAAGTGAACATGGATTACTAAAAATATCATGTCCAGGTTGCCTAATGCTCTCAAATGTAAATCCTATTGGTGACTACATATTTGTTTCTTCCTAAGATAATATATTCAACCTCAACCCTGTTGAAAATGTCTAATCCTATCACTCACTATATACTTTGCCTGATTACCTAATGTCTCTATTTATATCTGCTTTCCTACATATTTTCCCAATTTCATCATTGTGACTGACTCTTCACATGTGCTGACATTTAAATTCATTCTCTAACGAAAACCTATTGCTAAAGAACTTTTGTTGCAAATTCTACATGCACTCTTCTTCCTAATCCTAACTACTATCTTTCTAATCCTACTGACTATCCCTTTTTGACTGGATGTTCTTTTCTACATTCAATCATCCAAGGTACAAGGTCATATGCCATTGTATATCGATTTATCTGAGACATCTGTTCAGAAGTTAATTCAATGCTAAGTATCCCAAGCAAGGGCCCAATGCCCTTCTGGGCTTCAAATCATACTTAGATTTCTGTGTTCATGCATACATTTCACCTCTATATTGTTATAAATATCGCAGGTTCCCAATACCATTATTCACCCAGCAAAATGATTCCTAACCCAAATCGAACCTGTTATTAACCCTAACCATACACTATTCCCTCAATCTTACTTTACAGAAAAGCAGGGAAAGAGTTGGTCTTATAATACTGGAATGTAATGGATCTTCCACCTGGTAATAACCTCAAATGTCCATGGCGAAATGATCCCTGGAGAATATGTAGGCAGCTATGAAGGACCTGAGAGAGCAAAAGGCATCTTCCATGGCAAACGGCTTGGTCAGGATAAAGGGTTGTGTCTGAATCAGCTTCTATTCTTAAAGCAGAGAACATGAGCCAACCCAGGCCTGTGTGTAGATCTGTTCCTGGGAGATTATGGTTGATATACAATTCAAACTTGTTAAAGTGTCACAGGAATTAGGGCCAGCCTCCATCTCATGGGAACCTTGGAAGCAACGTTTGGACAAAGTGGTTGCCAAGAGAGTGACCTCATTCAGTTCCTGAAGGAGGAACTAAAAACAGTTCCATCACACCTCAGTGGTGATGGAACTCTCTGAACTTGGGATCCAGGATGCCAGGCACCCATAGCCAGTCCCAGTCCCAGTCCCAGTGGTCTCACTTGTTTGGATTTACAAAGACAGAGTCAGTCTTTCTTGGTACCTACAGATGTGAGGAAGGCCAAATGCAAGAAAGCTCTGAAGCAGAGCTTTTCCTGAGAAAGCAAGTAGAGGCTCCGCTGGCTCCTGACAACTTCACGGAGTTGGCCAATTAGACCAGATCTAAGACAGGACAGGCCATTTCGGGGGAACATTATTGGCCCACAAGTCAGAGGACACTCTGGATAGTCAAAGACCTACCTGGGCGAAGGAGGTGCCTTTTTGTTTGTGGTTATGAGTTTGTGGTCTTGTGTCATGTTCTTAGAATAGGTAGAAAAGTAGGTTTGTTTAGTTTGGAGTGGACTGTTTCTAGTAAGTCGTTTGACAAGGCGAGTGTTTCTATGTCTGTGTATCAGATTGTGTCCGGGGTTGTAGACATTAAAAAAAAATGCATCAATGGATGTGTCCTATCTAGTAGAAAGCTTCACAGCATTTATCCAGCCAAATTGATGAATGGACTGTAGCTTGCCTTATGGATGGGCAACACCTACTATCTTTCTAAGTTCCTGTTTTCTTCCTGAATTCTGGCCACTCTCCAGAATAAGCCCATGGTTTTGTGTCCAAGATATGTACCCCCTCCAAACTCTGTAACATGGCCATGAACTGGATAGCTGAAGTGAATGGCGAGCATCTCAGAAAACTCAGATATCAGTGTGACCAGGAAAGTCTCAGTGGAGAAACCCTGCTTTGGGCCTTTTGCTTACCTATTGTTGTGTTGCACTGAATGTCAGGAAGGTCTTTGACTCAGGCCATCCCTTTGTGAAGCCTGAAGAAAACAGTTTTCAAATGGAAATGAATGGGTATACCTGTGGCTCTTTGCTTAATTGCTTTGGAAAGGGATTGTCTGAATCAGCCCCTTGGCCCTGTGTGAGGCTGTGGCTTAGATTGTCAACACCTGATGGATTTAAAGAAATTTCCCATGTGTGCATCCCAAACCAAAATGGCCAAAAGAGCAGTCTTTGGGATGAAGTCTCTCGCCTTCCTCTGTAAGGTTCCTGACCTCCATCAAGTGAGAATAGGGATTCTTTGAGTGAAATGAATTTTTCCAACTTACAGAGGCTAGGCTATAGGTGCTTGGATTTTCCATGACTCCAATTCAAATAAAGATTCTAAACCCCACGGTCAGTTGGCCTCAAATTGGAGAAGTGGACCTGAATTAATGACAGGAGTATTTGATTACTCCAGGTTCACAGCAAGTGTCCAGGTCACCCTGACTTTAGGCAAATGAGAGGAAAGGGAACATATTTTGGACACTGTCTTGGTCTGCGCACCTCATGGAAACCTCCAGCCAGTGGTTATGATGAGTGTCTATATAAAAGAAGATGAGGGCCATATGGGAGT